>NC_079898.1:12364123-12490854 GCF_024868665.1 Triplophysa rosa
ATGCCGAATGCATACCCACGTAGTCTGACTGGGTCAAGAAATTGCAGACTTCAGATGTGTGCTTATAATAAGAGTTTTCTCATGATAACCGAAATACAGTGAAATACTTCGTTTGCGAGTGTTAATGTAACGCTTTGCAGATTTTGTGAAAAGCAGCAATTAAAGGAACGGTTCACCCAAAAATGAAAAACCTGTCATCATTTCCTCGACCTTATGTGACTCCAAGTCTGCATGACTTTACTGTCTTTGCTGGAGACCTTTTTAACTTATTTTTCAATTAATAAGTATTGCATTATAAAATACTACTCTGTACACTTACACTTCATTTTTTGAATGTTGGATATTCCAAAAAGAAACTTTTCCGCTGTTCTACAAAAGAAAAGTCAAAAAGCTTCGGAACGACATAAGGATGAAAAACATTTTTTTGATGAACTTTCCCTCTAATTCATCATAGTATAAACTCAATCAAACCTTTCTGCTATGTGCATTCTGCTTTTCAAAGACGAAAAACTGGACACAAACAAAAGCACAAACATGAAATGAAGTGAGTGAGAGAATGACATAGACAGAGCACTATCCCAGGGTGCAACAGCCTGTGACGGAGCTGCCGAGGCTCGCGCTCTGGGCGCATGACGCACTGCCACAGCTCAGGCTGACCTGGAGGGGCTTGTGCCAGACCCCCCGCCCACGTCACCTCACACGGCAGGCCCAACTAAACAGCGCTGCCTTCATCATCCCTCCATCACACACCAAATGCGCTCTCCAAAAGCCCGACGTGCCCTGCTCGGATTCCAAACCCACCACAAAAAGCGCATGGCCATTGAGGAGCATAACAAACAGCGCTTTTAACCCAACGGGGTGTAGGGCTGGCGGGTCTTAGGGTTGTGCCCAACTCTTCCGCTCCCGTTTCGTGACAGGTTTTTGTGCGAGAACGCCCGCTTTGTGATGGACTCCTTATGCCATCTGGAGACTGGAGGAGATGAGGAGAGAGAGGCCAGAGGAAAAAAGATGGAAAGAGATAGCTGTCCTACATGAGGACATGGGATTTTTTGATACAGTATGTTTGAGAATGTTTTGTGAATATAAATATTAGGATGTACAATCTGCACCACTTAAATGTGACCCTGGTCCACAAAACAAGTCGTAAGTAGCACGGTATACTTGTGGCAATTGCCAACAATACACTGTTGTATGGGTCAAAATTATCCATTTTTCTTTTATGACAAAAATCATTAGGATATTAAGTAAAGATCATGTTCCATGAAGATATTTTGTAAATTTCCTACCGTAAATACTGTACATCAGAAGTTTGTTTTTGTGAGTGGATGCAGCAAAATTGCTAACAAAAATGGCCGGACACATGCCTGCAAACATCACACACTGCTGCCCACTCTTTGAGAATTACCCACTCAAGTCTGGTATCTATGTTAAGGTTAGAATTTCTGATTTCGGGTTCATATACTTTCCACAATGTCATTACAGCATTAAACCAATAGAGAGCGTTAAAACAAACCTGTTTCTTCTTAGCAACGGTCTCCGATTCTCAATATGATTCAAATATCTCTCAATATTTGGATTTTGCACCTTCAGATTCCATATTTTCAAATAGTTGTATCTCAGACTAATATTGTCCTATCCTAACAAACTAAACATCAATGGAAAGCTTATTTATTCAAATAAATCTCAATTTAAAAAAATGATGACTGGTTTTGTGGTCTAGGTCACAAATATATCTTGTCATATAAATCTCATGGTTATACCTGTGCTGTGGACACGCAATCTTAAGGGGATGGCATGAGTTTTCAGATACTATACCTTTTTCGAGTACTGGTTCTCACTGGCTAAACATTCGTTTTATCAGTTTCTGCAAAAGTGTTTCCGTAACCTCTGTGTTGGCAAAGAATATTTTTTTAAAGGCTAAGAAACCCACTTTCACCACTATAAAAAAGAAAACCAAAGGCAGCTACTATAAGTTTATTTTGACAGTTAATAGTAACATTTTAAAAAATGAAGGAGTTTTAATTTTTGGTTACTAGTCTTAAAAATGCTCTTCAAATATCCACCCATTTAAACATACTAATAATGAATTTGGATCTAACAAGTGGGTATATAAAAAGGAACACATACAAAAATGTACACACTGGAGTGGTACAAGTTCCACCTTGACTACTACTTGTAGAGCACACTAAAATACACTTCCAGAAACATGTGGACACATTTGGGTACCATTAATCAGCTATCAGTGCTCTTGTCCCAACTATTGCTAATATGGAACCTGAAGTCTATTATTGAAATTGACCAAGAAAAAAGTATCACAAAGAGGCATTGAAAAGAAGAAAGAGGAGGAGAACAACCCAGCTTCCAGGAACAGTAAGTAGGGCACTTTCTCTGGGCAGAGTTGGCCCAAGTGAGAACAGTTGCACCCGACAGATTTGCTCCCACTTTGCCTGGGGACCGGCAACATTCTGTCCTGTACCATCATGCCTGACACAGAGCTGGGCCACGGCACTGGAGAAATTCTCTTCAAGATCCAATGACTTACACTTTTAATAGGGCTGGGAGCTTGAAGTTTAACATTTAAAACAATATCTTTGTTTTTAAAATTGATGGACTCAGACATCTATAACTATAGGAGTTTAAGATTTGTTACTAAACGATGCAATGCATTACAGTGTAAATTCTTATAAATTTGGTCAGGTTCAATTAACTTTGGTATGATTTTACAAATATGTTATTGAAAAATAATGCATAATGCCAAATCACAACATAGGATTTAGACTATTAGAAATGAAGTAGGTCAACAATTGTATACTGGAAAGGACATAAAGTAATAGACCGGGTAACGTTACAGTAAATATTACAGACTATGAAATTCTGTAATCCATGCATGAAATTTATATTTTCAATCAATAGGCCATGACTGCTTACTGACATCCAGTGAAACATTAATTCACCCAACAGTTCATTTATCTGTTTATTATGATCATTTAAACTGTCAGTCATCATCTTTAAAGCAAAGTGTTTGTAAGCTTTGGACATATTACAAAATGCAGCAAACACACGCATTTAGTTGGCAAACACTGCTAGTTATAGAGGCCATATTCAAGTGTGTGTGTGCTCTCTCGTGTACTCTCCATTGTCCTAATAGGGGCCTGTAAATGAATGACACATACGTAACTGCCTTGAACTTGGTTACACTGTTAAATAATAGAGCAAATTGCTGGCAATGAGTTGAGGGCTTGTTTGGTTGAGGGGCGTAGCCTCTGGCACTGCATCTGGTCTTATAGGCCAGTGGAGGAACATAATGCATGGATGAGGGAGGGAGGGACCACGGCTAATCAATGCAAACATTACACAAACACATTTACGTTAAACATTCAATAACTGTTACATAGTAAAAACATAGTATTTTATTTTAACAGAATGGTTGGTTAAAACACAAGAAACTCAATTTCTGAGAGTTTTTAAAGATGTTACATTAAAAAGCTAAGTGAGGCAAGTTATGCTATTGCAAGGACCTTCAAAAGATGTGAAAATACAAAGTGCAATGAGGTCTAGAACAACAACCAGAACACATCCACTTATGAAAACTTATGATAAGTATACCCAGAACATATACATATAAGTATAACTTTATTTTTATTTGCAACAACTTCTCGTTGACCGTTTAAGCATGTAACATGACATCGCTATTCTGTGTCACCAAGGTCAACTAAGTCTCCACCAAGACGGTGAGAATTACAGAAGACAAAAACCTTTCGTCTTGCCCTTTACCATGTGAAGTGGAAGAGGAGTCGGAGGCCAGCAGCCCTGCCGGCGAGGCGTGAAGACGTGGCAAGGTCTCAACCCAGGCCAACGGGCACACCGCTGTCAACATCATGACACTCACTGGGCGGCTCGCCGGCACTCTCCCGCCTGGCCGGCAGCGGTCCCAGCTGCCCCATCCGTTACTGTCTGATTAGTTCTGCTAAGCAGCCCCTCCCCTCCATGCCCCATCGCCATCTGCTCCCCCAACAAGATGGCTGCCGCCCAGCACCGTGCGCGGCGCCCTGCTACCTACCAGTGCCCGCACTCGCACTCACCCCAAAGCGCTAACACGGCTCCTCGAGGCTGGCGGCAGCCCTCGTTTCGTTTGCTAGCACTTCTGACAAGGGGCGCGGGCTACGCTCCTTTATTTGCTGTCGGATGGTACACGCGCTTCCCGCCGACTTGGTTTGCAGCAGTTTGGTGGCGTGGCAGACTTTGCTCACCGCGGCAGCCTCCCTCTGGCGTGGGGCTGCATCTGCTCGCTCTTTTATTCATTTTCCGATTCTCCACCTTTCAGGGGATTGTCATCCTCTATGCACTCACGCACGGCTGAGGGAAAGCAGAGAGGCGTGCAAAGTTTAATGGAATTCTGGGGTGGGATGAACAACTTTTTTAATGCCAACACTGCAGTTGGTCTGACAATTCTCAGACTTCTTGTACGCAAACTCGGAGAGGACAAATCAATGACACAACCAAACAACTAATTGAAAGAGTAAGATTTACAATGTTTGTTGGGCCTCTGCGTGTGTCGGGCAAGTAATATATGCTTTTATATTTACAACCCAGTGTTGGGTCAAAAAGGGACAAACCCAATCGTTGGGTTTTAAATTATCCTATGCTGGGTTGTTTTAACCCATTGTTGGGTCAAATAGAACAATTTTGAACCAAGTGACTGGGTTTGACCCAACGCTGAGTTGAAAAAAACCCAACATTTGGTGTTGTGCATGAAGACAAGAATCTACAAGATCATTCACACTAGTGGACATGTCCAGTCTTCATCTGCTCTAACATGTTTAACAAATTCATACTGGATTCTTGAGCCACAGGCCAGATGACAATATAAGCCACAATTTCTCACAGCTCACAATGAAGCGTCAATATGATGTGGACAAACAAGCGCCATCAAGCCTTTCAGCATTATGAGGCTGAGAAAATCAAACTTTTGCTCAAATAATTCCACTTCACAAACAAAATAATCCAGATAAAGACAAGGCTGATCAGTTAATATCCCCAAACTTCAAGCAGGCTTTTTTCTTATAAATCTTTCCGTGCTGGTTAGCCCATCAGTACCCAATACGGAGGATGAAGCTTTGAGGCTTTACTGAGCACAGAAGGCCAGGTTCTCTGTTAAGCTCTCAACAGAGCAGTTGTGAATATTTCCTAGTTTCAGAACAGCACTTATGCCTGAAGGTTCTCTTTTACAAACTGCGACACGTTTCTTGTTGGATCAAAACCTCGGGCCCCGCTGCCAGCGCGTGCGTTTGCTTGAGCATTCATTAAAATGGTAAATGCTAAATTTCATGTTGTTGAAAGAGAGAGAGGGAATCTGGAACAAAGTGAGCCCCTGTGTCCCAATCCAAACCACAGTGAACTCCCAGCAACCGCGGAAAGGCAAAGGGGAAAATCTGTCGCGGCTGGTAAACTGACACGGGCGAAACGACGCAACTTTTTTTCATCCTTGCACAATTCTCTCTCTCTTCATTTTCAGACCCTATGGGGTCTGCCGAATGTTGGGAGAGGTGGGAGGGTGGGTGCAAACGAAGGAAAGGGGGGGAGGGATGACAAAAAGGCACGAGCGTACAAAAGCAAACAAACAAACCACATAAAGCCTGGGCTCAAAGCCGTCAGAAGGCAGAGAACAGAGCGGCAGGATTACGATAGATCCTCTGCTGCCCAGCGCACAGCTGGCTGATGATCCAATACTGGAGCCGCCGGCCCTCCCCAGCATGTGCACGGGGGCCAGAGAGAGGGCCCACAAAAAGAGAGAGACAGAATGACAGAGAGAGGGAGAGATAGAATAAGCAGAATAAAGAAAAAATTAGATGGCAACTGATTTGCCTATCCATTTGATGGAAGCTGTGATCATCCAAGCTGTGAGATGCAGACGGGAGGAAAAAGAAAATCAAAGTCTGGCTTTAGAGGACCCGGCTGCACGGCCACCCACAGACCACTTCCCCTGGAAGTGACACAGAAAGGGTCCACTCTCAATCGCAGTATGCGTGCGTTTATGGGTGCGTAAAGGTGGAGTAAGAGAGAAAAAAGACTCCAGAGAGATGGGAAAGTGAAACATTAGCTCTGAGGGAGGGAGAAAGAATGCACAGATGTCTGCTGCATCTGTGCACTACCTCTGGCCCAAAGAAGCTGCCCTGGCACTGCATGTCCACACCATGCATACAGTGGCTAAAAGAATATCTGCTGCCAAATGCAAGACCTGTCAGCAGCTTAACCACTCTGATCTTCAGCAGGCCATTTTGTTGCCTCATCTAGAGGAAGCAGAGAGTGTTTAAAGGGCAGCATCCTATCGGAGCCCTCTAATGCTAATTCAGCCTCATTTAATCGCTGCAAAATCCTTTTAGTTTCATTAATGCCCCGAACACAGAAATGAAATATAGATTGCACGCCTTTGAAAAGGGAATTTTGAAACTTCTTTTCTAATGTTCTAATGTCTTATGGCTTAAGGGATGAGGTTTGACATCATAAGAACATTGAAAATATAAAAATATTTTTTTCCTTGTACAAATGTCTTAAAACTGTTCAATCAAGATACACTTAGTTGAGAAGCAAAATTATGTTTAGTCCTGTTATCTGACTTGTGCTTAAACAAGCCAACAGGGTAAGAAAATATATTTTAATTCAAGTTTCAACTTAATTAAATATTTTTCTTGACGGATGTTTATGCTTAAAACGAGCAAAAATTCACTCCATTTTCTTTAACTTAATATGTTATGTAATTTTGCTCGTCAAGTAAATATATCTTAATTTAATCATATTTAGCCATTTGTACTGAATAGCAAGACAAAAATGCTAAGCAATAAATTCATTTTTTGCAGTGAAGTAAGTAGACATGCATCACACATAAAAGTTAGAAGAAGCAAATCAACATTCATCTGCTTTAAATCTGACAAAGAAAACATTTCATCTCCAAGATTCAACAAGGTCATAACCAAATGGATGTTTGAGTTTCTGAAATGAAAAATCTTTTCAAAATAGCAAATAATACATTTGCCAGGTGCTTAGAAATACAATCTTATGTACAATATTTAGTTTTTTATGCGCTTTTGCTAATCCCCAAGTGGTGTATCTATCATGTGAAAAGTAATAAGACAATAACAAATACTAAACTTTGAATATATTTTACAAATATGGTCTTCTGCATGCTAATAAATCAACAGATCCAGAGAACCTCGACACAAGAGTTTATTACCAAAAACAGAACTTGTTTTTTTTATTTAAAAAAAAACATGTTTTTTATTGTGTTATTATGTATTTGTGTTGGTTAACTGTGTTTTTTGAGTCATCTGTTTTTGCAAATGAACACCTCGAATGGTTATCACACTACTGACCTAAGCACACACAGTGATTAGTAACCCAAGCCCCTTGACTGAACTAATGCCATGCCTATTGCCTACATCATACTAAATGTACACAGCAATTCAAATCTGATGAGGTGTAATGAACTAACAATAGACCCACTGGTGCAAATAATCTATACTCCATAAAAACCATCTGGATGATTTTCATACAGTGGTACTTTTCCAAATGTAAACAAACGAGTCAAATTATTCACTAATATCTCTGGAACAGCACGCATCTTTATGGTAATTTATAAACAATACATGACCGAGTCTTAATGCTTAAGTACCGAACTCCCCTGTGAACAGATGCCGTCCCTCCTCTGCAGCTGTGCAGCTCTGTGGCAGATGCTGGAAGATCCGCAGTTCCTCCAGAGGAACAGAGACCCCATTGCCAATACACAGAGGCTTCAGCGCTGCCTACGCTTACCGCTGGGCTAAAACACATCCACAGAGACATGGAAATAGAGATTCTCTAAATGTAGGCATGGCAATGTCAGAAACCTGAAACCAAGACCCCCTGATCAATCCTGTGATAAATCACAGAGTGATTTTAGAAAGTCCTAGATTAAAACGTATGAGGTCAGGAGTACATTTACATTTATGCATTTGCCAGTTGCATTTCTCTAAAGCAATTTATAGTACATTTGAGGTATACATTTATCAGTATGTGCGAGCAAAACACTCTATAGCTATAGAAACACTATATAGTTCATATACATGCTTAAAAAGCATTGTTTAGATGATGGTAAAACAGGTGACTGTGCATCGAATCCTAACAGAGAGCCATTTTTTAACATAAAGAACAAAGACTTAAAGATCGTGTATCATGCTATATCATGCATTCTGACTTCTTTACACTGTTAAACGTGCTGGCTTCTCATGCTTAACATGGTCAACTTGTTAAAAAACGAGTTGGACGTATGACGTAGTATTTCTGTACTTGATGCACTCCCCCAGTTCTCAAACTTGTTTCGGACATTTTTTATAATTCTGGATCCCTGTGTCGTCAGGGATCCAGAATTAACTAAATACTCTTCCAAGATATGACGTATGCAATACTACTGTATAGGCACTCAAGATTAATATGAGATTGGCAGAAACTGTCTGTGATACGCGATCTTTAAAGACCTACCGATTTCTCATACAATAATGTCAGGCTTCAAAAGATTAATGACAATATAAAGTTATTGAAACAGTCGCCCAAAACATATTTGGACATTTTCCGAGTTACCTAAAACAAGATTGTCATGGCATTAGATAAAGAAATATCAAATCAAGTGCACATATTTTTAAAGGTGCACACTTCCTAAGCTAAATGAAAATAAAGTTGGCTCTTGATACTAAAAAAATACTATTCAAAATGAAGACAAGTGTTTTTGGACATACTTTCAGGGTAGGACACCTGTGAAAATGTGATGTCATACATCCACTAAAAATGACATCGAGACAACTGGATAATAAAAAGCAGATCATCAGAACTCTATTATTTCATTATATATTTAGTAAGTAATGCAATTACAAGTGTCCAAATATGTGTTTTAGCAATAAGCAATGCTAGACTTTACGATACATAAAGTTCCCTTTGGGTTTTGCTGGCAGTAACACTAATCTATAGTAATGAATTGTACAGTATGCTGTTAAATGGCACCCAATGACACTGTAATGTCTTTCACTGTTCCAAAAACTTTCTTTATTACGTACTATAAAAAGGGTGGGAGGTGTTGCATCTCATCTATGCGTCATAATCTGGAGCTATAATCTGTGTTTGCTTTCTATTAAACCCGGATTAGTTGAACAAATGTTACACTGTTTATTCTGATAAACAATTGTGAGGACGTTTTCATCTTCTCACCTATTCTGGACTGATTTTCTTGACAGTTTGCAAAGATTTTTTCAAGACACACACAGTGTTCGTGAGTTCAAATTCTGAATCTTTATCACATTAAAATAAGCACACAGCACAAAAGGAGGCATTGATTCATCCGACAACACCAGAAACAAACACCTTCCATAACGCCATCTTTGCAAACTGTAAAAACCTCTTCTGGATAAAATAAAAATGTGGCGATAGCTCCAAACATGCCTTTGATTTAATTAAATGGTGTGAATTTAATTTAACAACCAAAATATATTTATGTTAAACTGCAACTTATTATCATGAATGTGAATAAGAGTGAAACAGACACATATGTGGAAAATGTATAAATGCATGAGACACTGTATATGCACAACATGCTCTGTATTGATTTGGGCAAATAATATGACTCAGATTACTAACAAAGACAAAATGTCTCGCATGATGCAAACATTAAAGTGACATAATTGAACTTTACCATCGCCACCCCAGCCCACTAAACTGAGTGATGTTATTGAGAGAGACGGTGTGCGTCCCCTCTCTCCGGCCCTGTTTTTCTGGTGCGTGGTGGACTGTGGCGGTGGCAGCCGGTGGCTGGTGGCGATTTAATAAAGTGCGTGTGCCCTCCTGCCGGCGAGCTGGCACTGCATTGGGGCCAGCGGACGGGCGCAGTGTTGTGGCATGTAATAGGATTAAGGGGGTTACCTGGTGAGGTGCAGTTGGCGCTGGGCGTGGCTTAGCCCCTCGGCCAGGCCGGCTGCCTCCGCCCGAGCTCGGCCCTCTGCCTTCTGGGCCTCCTCCAAACGCTGCCGGCAACCGTTCAGCTCCACACCCAGCTTCTGTACTTCCTGAACCCATGTGAGGAGAGAAAGAGTGAGCATGTTAATATATATATATATGCATGAAAAGAATTGCTTATTATATAACATACAACTGAATACTTACACTTTTACATTTTTCACACATGAACCAAACAGCATAATTTAATTTGCAAGAACATTTCTTGACAAAAATTAAGTCATAAATAACAAACACAATTTAGATTGGTGGTTGATCCATTATGATAATTAAATGGCAGATTTCTCATTTCTTATAATTGGTTGCATTCTTGCTTGTGAAAAGTTGATCAAGTAATTGCAAAAATAAAAAGGTTTGGTATGCACTTTGTTTGGTATGTTGTAACGACGTAGCGCGATGACACTCATTTGTTTGTGCATTGTTTGCACATGCTATTTTGTGTCCTCTTACCTGCTCAGCCAGTTCGAGTTGGCGGCTCAGTTTGGAGCTGATGTCCCTGACCTCTCTCTCCGCCTCCCCTTTCTTCAGCTGGGCTTGACTCAAGAGAAACCGCAGCTCTGCACACACCTGACAAAGGCACACATGGAGCGTAATGCAGTGTTTACTGTTCATGAGAAAAAAGTAAATATACACATCCAGTACTAACTCATTTAAGTGACATATGCTGCATCTTTTCTTTCATCTCCTGAAACATATACTAGAGCTGCCATTCCCACATTTCCATCAACAAGGATAAATATAAAGTTCTTCTGCCATCTAGTGGACACAAATTCGTTTTACAAAGATAACTGAACCAACTCAATGGTGCGCTTTCCCGAACAGGGATTTAAAAAAAAATACTTCAAGAAAAAATATTACTGTGTGCATCTTAAGACAAAACAATCGCACTGATATATTTTAAGATATGTCAATGCAAATTATTTTAGATCAAGACACTTCCACTGTTGGGTAAGTAACTCTGAAAAAGTAATTAATTACTAGATACTAATTACATATTCTATAGTATAATAATATAGTATATTATTACTTAGTAACTAGTTACACCCAACACTGGACACTTCTAACATTGAAGATGCTTAAGTCCTGTATGGGAAACCACCCAGTGTTTACCAAACAATGACACCAAATGTGTTGCTTTTAACTTATACTAAATTTCATTAAGCATTATCATTACTATTGTCCAAAAACATTCACATAATGGTTTATTTTTAGACAAAAAACAATTCATACTGATAATGAAAAACAGATTCAGCAAGCAGCTGAATCTAAGTGAAGAGTTCTGTTGCAGAAATATATTGCAGTCTTTCTATTCTGTATTTGCATATTCTGCTGATTTTCTCTTTATAATTTTCAAAAAAGTTATATATAAATAAAAGTTATAAATAAATAAAAAACACAAGACTTTATTATATAAATTAATGTTAAAAAAGAATGATTTTGTAATTTATCAGGAGACATTTTTATCCAAATGAACAGTACACTAATCTCAGAGAACACAATTAAAGGGATAGATCACCCCAAAAAAATCTGGCATAAAGGTTTGAAATGACAAGAGGGTGAATAAATGATGACAGAATTTTCATTTTTGGGTGAACTATCACTTTTAGGTTCTTTAACTGCCTCTAATAATAGATTTCAGGTTTTCTGGTCTTAATCTAGTCATTGTTTGACTACTGTAAAGTGATGCTGGTTTTCTAATAGCCTGTACCGTGCTGCTGTCTGTTTCCTGTGCAGTGAGCTTCTTATAAGCTTCCTCCAGCTGGGCGTTGAGTGAGTTCCTGTCTCGCTTTCCCCTCTCCAGCAGACCCTCCACTTCAGCCACTCTCTGAGACAGACTGGTTACCTTACAGTGGTGGACAGATGGATTTCTGGTTCAAATTATTATGAATGCATAACTGAAAATGTATATCTTAAGTCCTAAAACTGGTCAAAGTATATTTTCCACCATTTTGAATTACTTTTTGCCTTTTTTATTTTTAAAGAGGCAAAATGTTTCAAATATTATGAGGTCATAATATGCATGAATAATGACTACTATAAAAATAATAAGTACACTTTAAAACTTCTCATGTCTTTCAGGATACTGATTATATTTAACAGATAAAATGTGCATTGAAAAATATTTTTGGGAAGCAAGTTGCTGCACTAGTCACAGATGCTAAAGCTGAATCTTCATTCGTCTGGTAAAATTACAACTGTACCATCATTAAAATGACAGTAGAGGGCAGCAAAAGCCTACACTGGCCTCGACTATGACAAACCATCCAATTCTTCAAAGCAAAGACAGTCATAAATTGATATATGTCAAATAAATACAATATAATATGTATATAAACTGTGAATTAATCAAATATTTCTTATTTTAGTTATGGTAAGGGAACTAACAGTCTTGACAAGCTCTTCTTTCTCCTTCCTGCTTTCTGCACGTGCCGCTTCCTTGGCCTGGGAGATTTTCTCCTGTTCACATGCCAGCTCTCTCTCCAGCCTCTCTCTCTGCCGCGTCAGCTCGCTGTGGAAGTGATCACACTGCACCAGTGCCTGCAGGTGCACAAGAACAACCCGGAGGTTAAGATCAATGAGACTTGTTCTACACAGAACACCAAAGAATTTACAAGCATGCAAAAAAGGAAAGTCCATTTTCTAATCAGGGGTTTGGTTGGCACACACTCTTGTCTTTTCCAGGTTTGCCTCTTCTGCCATCTCAACTGCCTGTTTGACCTGCTGATATGCTGCCCACTCTCTCTGCTGCGCGTCAGTCTGACTCGCCCTCAAAGAGCACAAGACGGTCATAAGCTCATCCCGCTCTCTAACAAGGACAAACACACATACACACAACAGTCTCATGAGGTTACAAGCATTGATCTGACACATAATCAAGACGACAGCGATTCGCTTTAAGAACATCAATGTCAAGACTCCTTCAACCTTGCTGTAAGGAAAAATAATTGACTATTAACACACAGATCAATTTAGAAAGTGAAAGGTTCTTATGTTAATTAACCCAATTTGGCTTCAAGGAGGAAAGTAAATCAGTCAATTTTACTGTTTTTTTCATGTATTTTTTAAATACGGTCAAAAAAAGTAAAATTACAGAAAAAGAAAAACGGGAAAACATGCAATTTTACAGGATTTACAATTTTACTGTTATCTTATGGTTTATTTCTGGCACCCCAGCTGCCGGAAAAACATTTTTTTAAAGGATTTTTGGTTACAGTTTATTCAGAAAAACGGAACAATAATTTTACAGGAAAAAAATATTTTACGGTCTATTTCTGGTGCCCCAGCTGCCAGAATTTATTTTACAGTGTGGGACGGCAGAAATATTCCATAAAATAACAGTTTTCCCAGTTAAATTAACCCCCCCCCGTTTTTCTTGTGAATTTGCAATTTCATTTGACGTTTTTTGATTTCAAAAGTAGACTGTGAAAAAATACAGTAAAAAACTACAATTTTCCAGTGAGCTGGGGCGTCAGAAATATACTGTAAAAATAACAGTTCTAAAATTACATGTTTCTCCTGCTTTTCTTCTAAATTTGCAGTATTTTTCTGTAATTTGTATATCAGGAAAATCCCGTAAAATTAGTTTTTTTTACATTATACATGCAGGGCTGTACAGTGCATATATGTCACACATGCTACGAAAAAATCGGTCTATGAATAAATGTAATAGTGTAGCATGCGGATAAAAGTTTGCCAGGTGCATTAGACAGAGCCGCTTGCTTGTGTGAAGTGCGTTTGTCATTGTGCTTGGACGTGTATGAGGTTAACTACACTGCAAAAAAGGACTTTCTTAAATAGACTTTTTTTCTTGTTTTCCAGTAAAAAAAATATGAAATTTCTGTGAATTCTGCCACGGGGTAAGAAAAATAATCTTGAATTAAGGTTTACCTTTTTCTTAGTCACTCAATTCAAGATTATTTTTCTTACCCCATTGGCAGATTTTTTTTGCTTGTTTTAAGCACAAATTCACTGAAATTTCATATTTGTTTGACTAAAAACAAGACTTATTTTCTTAGGTCAGTTTGCTCATCAAGAAAATGCATCCTGATTCAAGAATTTTTAGACATTTTTACTGGAAAACAAGAAAAAAAGACTGAGAAAGAAAGTAATTTTTTGCAGTGTAATGGTGCACCACTATTTATTTTAGTTTTTATTTGTTTTCTGGCTGCATCGAGTCTATTGTACTAGAGCCCTATGACCTGCGCGATGTGGGAAAACATGGAAGGAAGCACGAAAGCAGAATTCTACTATTTAAATATCTCCCCGGCTTGTTCTGCGTGTCAACGAGTGAATGATTTGCACACTTTTAACATGTTACAACAGTGACAGTCATGGGTTTGTCTGTATCTTACTATACGAGGACATAAACACACTTAAATTTCATCCAGAGTTGTTCTAAGTTTATTTTACGAGCATTTCACTGTTTGAGTGAAGATACTGTCGAACACACGGAAGCTCAAGCGTCTTCGCGATGACCCTCCAAAATAAAAGTCAACTTAATTTGAACCAGATGATAAAATAACTAACTTGTAGTAAATTTATAAACTGTAGTAAACTCTTTAGTATACTATAGAATTTACAATATGTACACAAGTTTTCATTTGAAATGGGATAAGTAACAGTTATTATTGCACACAAGTATATTATTGCACATATATATTGCACATTTACTGCAGGTATAGTGTACCATATTAAGTAAATATTAAGAAAAACCGTACTGCACATTGATATGCTATTTTGTGCATTTTAAATCCTGATACTTAATGTTTAAAATGTTTTTAAAGATGTTAACAAACGCATACTTGCATAAAAGTTTGGCCTGTGCTACAAGACTTTAAACCTCTGCTCTGTAGCACCGGTGCTATGTACAAAAAAAGTAAATGTACAGCCCTGAAAAAATCCGTAAAAAAATAATGAATTTGTTATTTTTATTATTGATTATATACAATTTACACAGAAATATCAAAAGAGACAAATTATTTATAATTATATTTTTTATCCTATATCCTATGTATCCATTCTATTTGAAGTGAATGTAAATGAACATATTTTCTAGATCATACAGTAAACACAATACAAACACACGCTTACTTAGTGAGCCTTTCAATGGTCTTAACATGGACATTAGAGTGTGTCTCAGCCAGGACCGCTTCATGCTGGGCACACTTTCGACACAGCCCACCCACACTCTGACCGCTGACCGCCGCTGCAGCCATCACTTCTTTGTGCCTCAGTCGTTCTTTTGTTTCCTCATACTCCTTCTGAACACATGCCAAGTCTTTCCTACACACACACAAGCAGTTAGAAAGCAGATTGTTACAGTGTGCATATTTTTCTAAGAAATTATTCAAATTAGTAGACTGCATCATAGGCATTGATAGTTCTTCATCTTGAAGTATGAAGAATGCATACTAATACACTACATGCCTTACAATAACTTGGTTCTTTCCACCAATGCTTCTGTGTGAAATGCATGATTCAATTCAATCGTACATTCTCTTATGCTAAGAGCGTATTTTTTGTCATTTGAGGGAGAGGAACATGTTTCACACTCAAACCCCACTTACTTCAGAGAGACCACCTGAGCTTCCAGAGTATCAGTTTGTGCTTGATAAAGACACTTGAGCTGCTCCTTAGACATTCCGAAAGAAGACAAAAGAGACAGAAATCATAATTTTTAGTTCACTCATTTATGTCACGTTATTTAGCTACAAGAATTACTGCCACAGTCAAACATACCATTTCTTTTCTCCACTTCTGGTCCTCAGCCTGATGAACAGAACTGAGTCTTGGGTTTAGAGTCTTTTCTGGTGTATGCTCAACATTTAACTGAACATAAATGGAAATGAAAAAACAGAGGTAGAGTAACAACGCTGTCACGTATGAGTCAGAAATATCTGTGTACAGTATCATTTAAGTCACTGTTATACAATTATTACACAGACTTGTGTAATATAAAATTTGTGTCCAAACTGACTGTAATCACTCAAAATATAATAAAGCTATTTACTGATGATTTTTCATAGACGTATCCCTATTGCATATTTGCAAATTTCTAATCAGCTGCATAACAAAATGCCACAAGATGCTGTAGATACCGTGCTGTCAACTAGTGTATATTCTTTGAGTGTGTCTTCCACCATCTTTGCTTTGAGTTCCTCATGCAGCTTCTCATTCTCCACAACCACAACTCTAACTCTCCGTTTCATTCCAAGAAGTTCCTCCTTGAGATGGGAAACAACAATCAATACAAACAATTACAAGGGTAGCACTACCCTTGGTATATGGAGAGAGTTTGGGACAGGACTTTGCACTTAACTGAACAATGGGGTAGTTTTAAAAACTTGTTAGACAACAGTCATTATTTAAGCTATTTTGATGTCACTATTGACACAGAAATTGGGCTGATAGTAATAAACATCCGGGATGTGGACAAGTAAATGAGATAATCCTTTAGTGAATTCACTGATAATGATGATAAAGTGACCTTTTGTTAATGAGGAAGACTGACCTTACAGAACTTGACATCAGCCTCCAGGTGCTGAATGTACTCAGACTGATTGTGGATGATGGGAACCAGGTCATGAACAGCAGGCAGACTGTTACTGGTCTCATCTGTGACTCTTTGCTAGACAACACGGTTAAATTGAGCTCATATATTAGATGTTTAAGCACACGGGAATGTTATAATTATTAACGTGCAAAAAATAAATCAAAGCAACAACACTAATAAGCTTATGACTCTTATTAAACATTATAATTATTAAAAATATTTTTCAATAAACGAATATATGTAATGCAGGATGCTACCATTGCTAAACATAAAAGTCAATATACATCTACACTCTTCAGTTGTAATGATTTGATGTTGTGTATGTGTATCTGCGATAAACAGCTCTCAGGATACCTTTGCCACCAACTTCCTCTTGGAAGGAGAAGGTGCATGAACATTTGCTTCTTTGGACTGCTTGTGAAGCAAGGAACGCAGCTGATTAACTGAAATAAGATAAAACAATAAACCAATGGCTTTTTACCTCCAACCATTAAGAAGATCAAGATAAAAATATGCAAATTCAGTTACTTGTTCATGTAGTGTTAATTTGTCAAAATAAGTAATATTTATAATATGACCCTGACCTGCTTCACTCTGCTGAACTGGCAGACAGGGGTTTTGTAGCATTTCCGGGTGCTTTACTTCTGTAGACTCTGTGGAGTCGGAGCTGTGGCCTGCCAACATGCTGGAGAGATGCTGGATACTGCGGTTTGCTCTTTCTTGATCATTTAATACAGACGAATAGATTGATTTCATTATGAATAAGACAATGTAAACTATGCATCAAATATGTAGTCATTTGGTGGTGGTTGTCTGTGTTAGACAAATATTATATTGTTGCATGTGTTTACAAAAACAACCCCCTGTAAACAACAATGTTTGGACTGATTTGCAATATCATCTGTTGAATAGTGATTCAGTTGAAATGTATCGTAACATCACCTCTCAGTGTCTTCTGTAATGCCCCTAATTCTTCCTCCTCGTCAGAATCCGAAAACTGTTTCATTATTGCTTGAACATGCAAAAAAACTAATATTTCGCACAAATTCTCAGGGTAAATGTTATAAAATCCCATCAACGAAAGAGAACCGAGGAGACGTCAACGGTTGCATGGCAGACGCCAGACGCGCACTTCCGTAAACCACACTAAGTACGTTGGGATTTGTAGTTTTTAACTGTAACAAAATCGTTACACGAACTCTGTCAGTGCGGTGTAAAAAACTACAAGACGAGTGTTTGCGTTGTCCACAATGATGTAGTGAACCTTTAGTGCGTGAAATGGCTTATTATTTTTAATCAATTATTTACAAATAAAATAATTTTATACAAATAAATAAAGTAAATAATTCATAACATATGTTATAGGTTGCTATGTTGAGAGTCAGTCATTGTATCATTGGACACGCCCACCGGACTGTGTTGGAAGCGAGTGGTTGGAACTGCAAACGCTGTCCTCCTACTGCCTGATTCCAGGCTGCCGTATGTCGCCGCTATTTGTTAGGAATAACGTTATTGCTGCTGAGCAACTGAGACAAATAGGAGACGTAGGGGCACACACAGGGTTCAGCTACGAGAACTGTTTATAGCTGCTGTGTTGAAGATCGGAATCAAATTGACAGCGAAAAGAAAAGAAGAGCAAGGGTAGGTGAGCATGCTGATAGATGCATCATTATATTTAGCGCATATAACATTCGGACATTTTTAATAATACGATCTTATTCATTCATGGCTGTTAAACATCTAATCGTTATCAGATCTCTCCTACATAGATTTAGTTTAACGTTATAGCATTAACGTTTTCCCCAGTGATTTGGTAATGCCGGAGAAATCGTGTGGTCAGGATATCCTAATGTAACGTTACATCAGGACAGTGGACACAGCTAGCCAGCTGTCTCATCCCGTATCAATAGCGGCATACACCAGCAAAAACACATTGATCTAGTTTTGTATAAATATCGTAACGAACGATGTTGCGATATTCGCATATGTTCGAGATGTGGAGGCTTTTATCCGGTACCGAGACACGCACACTAAAGAGAAAGCGACACAATCCTTTGTTTTGACAAAGGCTCTCATTTTGTTCTGCTACATGTGGCCTACAGTAGAAAAAGCAATATTAACATATTTTCACATTTTAAAATGTTACATATTACTGTGTTATTAAGTGTTTGCTATATCTAGTTTAGAGGAGAAATAATACCAAAATGGCCAGTCGTCTTGACAGGGAGCTGTCCTAAATGGGATAGGGTTCGTACAGATTCACTTTCGCTTAAAAACGCCGGGAATTGCAAATGCACGTAGTTAAACAAAGAGGCATGTCATATTTTTTTCTTACCCATCTAGACTTATCTTATGAACGCAATCGAGAACTAAACTATAAGCAGTATACAGTAGGTGCTGTAAAATTTGCTTACGTAGACAACGTTTTTGTGCATCTTACGTTGAGTCGGCCACAATGTGAGCATATTCTGCGGTCATGTGAACAACACTGAAGAGAAGAGCGGGATAGCATGAATAGCTGTTGTCTTTGCAGTCTCCTCCTCTATCTGCAAGGATAAAGTTCCTTGCATGAGAAATATTTTCTTTCAGTGTACTTTGCTTTGTGCGCAAAACATTGAATTTGTCAACCTGGTTTTGTCAACCTTGTTCATTATAAAGTGTAACTTCTAACTGAGGTGACACATTTAAAAAGAGACTTCTTTTAAACTGGGACAATCAAAATAGTATGAAAATAAGTGAAAATAGAGACAGGGTGTGTTCACTTTTACCCAATCGGCGTCATTTTTGGGTGTAACTGCGTTGCTTTTCATATTTCCTCTAGTCCAGTGTATTTTTTTATTGCACCAATCTGTATTTTTTCCTTCAGTATTTAAGTGTAGATAAAACAGATGTTCATTGTGCATTAGCTAATGTCACTTTTGATTTAAATATGTATTAGTAAATGTTGAATTAACATGTTCTAAGATGAAGAAAATGCTGTAATGTTGTTGTTGTTAGTTCATGCCATGCTTAGCTTTCATTGCTCAAAAAAGTATTTGTTTTTAATCCTTTTTCTATATTTATCCTCTAGCCTAGATTCTGATCAAAACATATTTCTCTACCCTAAACTGTGTCTATCAAATTTAAACACTGCCACAAATCATGAATTATTAACACAGCATCACTTCCTCAGTTAGATCATGTTGACTGACCAATCCAGTGGGTTTCCTGTAAACGGAAGTTCCATGTGAATGTGGGTTTACAATGAAGCCACAGAGAATCACATGGTTTCAGTATAGTAGTTGATCCAGGATTATGGAAAAAAAGATAATAAACCGGACTAATAAAGCTTACAAAAAAGAGGCAGTGCAAAATATGATGTCTATTTAACCTTTTAATATCAATAACACATGTAAGAAAGGTATTATTATCATGCTGAAAGAACGTACTAGTAGATCCATACAGTACTATTTGATCAGACTATTGGGTCATTTTCAGGCCAGTCTGGGTTTTATGCCCACTGGCCTGCTCTTTCGTTTTGACCTATAATTGCATTCTATTAATTGTTCCTAACTTGTATTTGGTCTACTAATGGACAATTGAAGGGCAGTAGATGCTTCAGGGTGTATATGCTGCATAGCGATGATATGCAAATTAGGGCTGTATAATGGCAAGTGCCTCCCGATATGATACATATCACGATAGATGGGTCACGATACAATACAATGCTATGTATTTCAATACGATACACATTTGCGATATATTGCAATACTTTAAATAGAAAATGTAAAAAGTAGAGCTAGAAATACAACATGCTGTGCACCACCGGGGGTTTTCTGTAAGGATAAGTGTAAAAACATCCCTTACCTCTGCAGAGTGGCCATGATGTGCGATGCATGGACCTTTAGATCAGATGTTTGGGTTCTCAAACTGTGGATTACACCCCTCAAGTGGGTAGCACAGGGGAATAAGGTGGGTCACGCAAGTCACTTGGCTGTTGTGGTGCATTACAGTTAAAACACTGAACATGGGCAGAATAAAACCCCTGGTTCATCCGTGCTGTAAATGCGCTGGTGTCACATCTGTGAAAGCACAATAAATGTCATTGTGACTTTTCTTAATAAACTTTTTGTCTAATGCACTGCAGTAGCCAAGTGACTTGTGTCATGACTTGCGAAGCCTACAAACAGCATTATTTTATATAACTCATTACTCCATGACTTATTTTGAAAACCAAAGCACACCCACACATCAGCTCTGAGAGCTCCAAGCGTTCTTATATTTTTCGCCATGCTCGCTTCCACTCACTTTTGGCCGTATGTATATGACATGATTAAAAAATATATATCGATAGTAGAGGTATCACTATCAGTACACTATCGAAAAAAAAAATATTGCGATAGTTACATGTATCGATATTTTTGCACAGCCCTAATGCTAAATACTCTCTTCTCTCTCTTAATCACTCATTCATATTCCTTTGCCACGTTAGCAATAATCCAATTGTAGCTATATATTAATCACAAACATTTAGCCCTTTGTAATACTGAATTAGTCTGTCATTTAAAAGTACAAAGAACTGAACATACAACAAAATGTTATTATATTTTGCATATGTAGGTCTTCAGCGTCAAGTGTGTCATTATGCATGTTTATTACCACCCAGCGGGCACATTTATCTGGTCTGGTCAAAAGTGCATTAGATTTGGATTAATGATGGATCTTTCATTGTACTGGCACATGCTGATGATGTAAATGAGATGATTCTGCTTCTCATGGCCATATGGTACTTGTACAGCATCTCTAAATCAGCTCTCTCAGCATGTTTTACTGGATTGGGCTAATTTTCTAGAAAGAAATGTCTTTGTAATTATAATTAAAATAATGTTATGTATACTTTTTACGTCCATAAGCATGGACTTGGATTGTTGTTTATTTTGTAGTTTAGTGGTTTTGAAAGAAAAGTAAAACGACATAAGAGTGTTCTACTTTAAAGAAACCAACTGTTTAAAATTAAAACGTACTTCAGTGGCAAGGGTTTGAATATCAGTAGATATTTGAGCTCTGTGGAGAAAGAGCTGGAAGTGAATGACAGGTCTATACATTGTTTATACACAGAGGCACTAAATCTATTCCATTCCAATGCAAACATCAACTTGAATTATCTGGAAGCTCAGACAGAAGTGAAGTCCATTCGCTATTCATTCTGTCAGGCCTACTCACTGCATTTTGTTTGTAGTCCTTAGGTGCTCCGTGGAGCAATGTCTCTCCCAGCATTAGCATACAGAGATGCGCCTAAAAATAGATTAATGATCCTGTCTGGTGACCAGTCAGAAGAGTAATCAGATGCAATGCTACGTTTGAGGCGGAAGGCTCAGATGCCCTCAAGCTTATTGTTGTGACATCTGTTTCTGAAAATAAGAAACAATTTCTTCATAATGCAAACGAAGTGTTTTGCAAGAGGAAGATGGGAAATGAAGATGAGATTTCCTAGTGCGATTTCAACTGAGAAGCAATGAAGTGAGATGTTGTGATGCCTCAGTGATTTTACTTCTCTGAAGAGATGCAAAAGATACTGACAGCAGCACTGAGAGAACATTGACTTTTTAAACGGCACTTCAGCAATAATGTTGAGAATGCACACAGTATTTTTTTGTTACCTTCATGGGCTTGTAACCTTTACATGGCATTCACAAATCTGAAGGCTTGAATCATTTGCTTTCAAGGCAATGTATTGCGGAGCGTAATATTCTCTGAAAGAGCCGCATTCATGTGACATTGCAGCTGGTGTTTATTAACCCCTGTCTGTCATGAAGTCCAAATTTCACAAAAGTATGTTTTAAAAAATAGTTAATTCAAAGGTGAAAATTCTTCCCAGACTCATACACTCACATTTTTTCAATGTAGGTATAAGGCATTATTCGATTTTATCCCAATGATTGTTGGGACTTTTATTGAAATGTAACGTATAGACAGTTTCATCTTAACAACATAAACAAACGTTACTGCACATGCACACTTTTGTGACCCCAACTGAACTTCCGGTACACATTCACAAACAATAGAGTGCCTGTAGATTATTTCTGATAACAATCAAAAGAAACCGAGAAGAACCGTTACTTGGCTAAACTTGTCTCCAATATTTTGAATTAAGACCAAGCTTTAGACCTATATTTAAAATACAGGACCCATTCAACAAATTTTTATTAAATAAAATGAACATACAACAAAATTCAACAAATCGTTTATTTAACAATTATTATACAATAAAAGAATAATATGAATTAATATGAACATAAATTAAATATAAATAGTTATATTATTAGACACTAGCCAAACACAAACCGGAAGTTAACTGGGGGTCAGACGCTCGCGCGTCCGATGAAACGGTCTATTGTTGCAGTGTTATGTTGCATTTAATTGTCATACAGTACACATATTCACTGCATTTTAAATTAAATGGAGATTTCCATTTAGATCTTTATTTATTTATTGCATAAAAAATATCAGCAAAATTTTTTTTTACCATTATTTAAAATAATTCACGGTTTTATTTTATTGCCCACACCATAACAATATGGTGCAATTATCAATTATATAAATTATCATGAGAAACTGTATTATTAAATAGAGACACTGGTATATTCCGAAGCCATATCCTTTTTGTATAACATGAAAGGAGATATTAGACTATTAATACTTGGCATCAAAATGCCCAAACAAAATAAATGGCACTTTTTAAAAATATACTTGAAACTAAGTTAGATTGAAGATGTACAGAGGAGAGGCGAAAACCTAAATTTCAGTCCTTAAGAGAAAATGTCAGTAATTAAAGAAATGATTTTTATTTTTAAGAGTGTCACTTTGCTGATAAACGTGTAAATGTGTCTGTTGGCTGGGCTGCAGATGGTCAGCAGAAATGGATCGGGCTAGTATTCATGGGTAATCATGATATGAGGTCATGGGGATTAGGGAGGACACAAACACAGATGTTTCATCATCTGGCTGGAAATCTCACTGAAAGGGTGTGCAGACTTCAAGCGAGAACTTTATATGTAAGAAACACTAGTTATTGATTCGTAAATATCTTATGTGTCTTTCTATTGTAACATATTTTAGCATTAAGATTGAAGCTTACCAAGAAAGGGTTTTCTAGCTTTTACTGTTTTTTTTGCAGACTGATTCAAACTGTATTCATCTAAAAAAGATGACATTTAGAGATGAGCCGGGAAAGCAGGGAGGAAGCATTAGCCACACTT
This sequence comes from Triplophysa rosa, assembly GCF_024868665.1. Classification (NCBI taxonomy): domain Eukaryota; kingdom Metazoa; phylum Chordata; class Actinopteri; order Cypriniformes; family Nemacheilidae; genus Triplophysa; species Triplophysa rosa. Next base: position 12,387,950 of record NC_079898.1, read on the forward strand.
CCTGTTCCACACACAGAGTCAGCCCAAAACAATCCATCTCCTCAGACACCGAGCAAGGCTGTACATTTAAGAAGGTGAAGCTTACCCAAAGAGTCTGCAGATTTCTAAACCTGTGTCTGGATCAGTTTACTTGTTCCCGAGGTCGTGCATCAGAATATCGTGTACACGGGCCCTGGCTCACTTCACATTGGGACACCGTTCACTTATTTTCCTGTGACGTGACTGCTTAAGCGCGTTGTGATACTTCACAGCTGGTATTAATCAACAACCGGCAAAACCGACATCTGACTTTGTTTTTTTAATACTGGTTGACATACATATGAGAAACTCTTTCATTATTCTGTTACAAATTTGGTCGATTATTGAATTAAACTGTTAAGTAGATTGTGTTGCCTGCCTGTCTAGCAACGTTTGTTTATACATAACATAAAATATGCGTTTGTCTTTTCAAAAGTTCTTTCGCGTTTCGTGAAGGTCATTGAGTTGGCTCCTGCGATTTCGGTTAAAGGTCTTCAAAACTTGTCACGTGATTTCCCGTAAGGGAACATAGGGAGCACCGATGCTCTCTGGTTTTTGCGGTGCATTGTGAGAATTTTTAGGGAACGAACGTTTCAGGGCACTGGAAGAAATTTGCGAATGAGACCGCCCTTAAAATGGCTGACTCCCTGGTCAGTGCCCTGACTACTGAACAAGGGAGCTGATTGAGATACAGTCTTTACAATAGACGTTTTTTTTTTCTAAAGAGAACCTCTGGATTTGCCTGGTCTATCAGAGGTACATGTGTTCTTCAGAAGGTACATTCCCCAGCTTCCAAATGCTCTTGCGTGTCTTATTAACAGAAAGGGGTTGTGCTGTATTTAACCACATCAGGGCTTCTCTGCCACGTTGCGCTTATTCCTGAATTCCGTGGGTAGTTGTTGGGTATAAAAGCTGTCCTGCGGTTAGTCTTCTGATGCCTGTGTTCCAGAAAAGAGAAACCCAGCTGTTATTATTCAGCTATTCCTCATGTGCTGCACCCAAGATAATATCTATTGAGAAGGATTTTACATATCATACTGCTGCCAAAAATGATCTCCACAACGCACATATATTTCTTTAATAAAGTGTGTCAGCTCAGCTGTATTGTGTAATGGGGTTTTCATTCAAAAATATATTTTTCAAACAAAATTAAATATAGAATTCTCCTCTAAAGACTGTGTTATGAAACCATGAAAAATAGGGCTGTTATTACAGTAACATTGCAAAAATATATTGTAGTTAAAGCGGCTTAGTCTAGTTTAAATCATAAGTGGATCTTTAGAAATAATTATTGGAAGTAAATTGTGTTCCAGCTCCTCAAGTACCAGAAGTGCACCCTCAGCAAATCATATATATGAAGACAACATTCATTACTGGTCCAGACGTTGTCATAGCGATAGGGTTTCACAATCTCCAATGTTAAATAACCACGGCTGTGTACGAGTGCTTTATTTTATCAATAAAGTTTTCAGAGGATCATATGCTCTCTACGATAATTAGAGACATGTTATTGTATGTCCACTCTCCGATGTCCACTTTGCTTTTCATTTAGCCAGCCGAGTATGCACAAAATGTAATTTGATCTTTTTAAGGACTACATCAATAGTGTCAAAACAGTCCATTGTATTACTACCATGTTTTTTTTCAAACTTAACTTATTATACTATTTTTAAAGGAGCAGTGTGGAGATTTTAGTGGCATCTAGCGGTGAGCTTGCGAATTGCAAGCAGCGGCTCACTCCACCCCTCACCCCAACCTTTCGAAGCACTACAGTGATGACACTAAGATGTCGTCATGTTTTTGCTTCTTTGCCTAAGGAGATAACGTATTTACAAAACGCGCTCTGTAGAGAAGTTTGTCCATTTAGGGCTACTGTAGAAACAACATGACCAATTCCATACAAGGGGACCCGTGGTGTATGTAGATAGAAATAGCTTATTCTAAGGTAATAAAAACATAACACTTCATTTTATAAGGTCTTATATAAATAGTATATTATATTGCATTTCTGTCAATAGAATCCAAAGATTTACAGACAGCACCTTTAAGTTTGAAGGGCATTTGTGTAAATAATATGGTACCATATGATGCCATCACTGTACCACTTTTCCACCACCAGAGTATGTTTTCATAAAGGAAAAGAAGATAAGAGTTGCACTCAGTCACCTAAAAGGAGGCGTTTTAGTTTTTAGGTCAGGAAGATAACGTTAAATTCCTCTTCCCGGACCATTGCAGCTGCACTTGGAGCAGCTGAATGTGACCTCTTTTTGAGACAAGAGAGGGAAAGAAAGCCCGGTGGGGCACGCAGCCAAGTTGCCTACATCACTTCCTGCTGCATCTGGCAATGATCAGAAAGGGAAGTGTCCCGGGCCAGTGAGAGCTCGGCTCTATAACAGTCAGCATGCAGAAGATTTCATCACAGTGTAACGGCCCTCTGTCTCCCTCCCTCCCTCCACCCACCCACATTCCACTGTCCATTCAAATGTAAACATCGCTTTGGGATTTTGTAGATTATTTCACTTCATAGTCCACTATTTTTAAGTAAATATATAGGGGTTTGTAAAAAGTTTGTATTCAATGTTTTTTTGTTTTGTTTTGTATGTATCAGGATGACGTAGGGACTGAGGCTGGAGGACAGAGCAGAGATGAGCCTCACGTCCTGGTTCCTCGCGAGCAGCGGGGGAACGCGGCATCGGCTGCCTCGGGAAATGATCTTCGTGGGTCGGGATGACTGCGAACTTATGCTGCAGGTCTGCATCAATGTCTCAATTTCTGATGATTAAAAACCATATTATTGGATGAAACATGTCTAAACAGATAAAAATGACTAAACAGATTAAAATCACACCCCAAAATATTTTTTTTCATCTTTTACAGTTCTTTCTTCATAAGATTGGATTTTACGCAGTATTCTTAAAGCGCAACTTGAATTATTATTATTAAGAAGTCTGTCTTTAGGTGTAAAATGTGACATGATACTTGTGTAGAGCACAGAGAGCTGTGTAGCATTTATCTCATGTTCTCTTCATAGTGAAGATGTGGAAAGATTATTTCAAATCCAGAGGGCAAGTTGTGTGCCAGCTAAGTGGCATGACTGTTACTATCTACCTCAGCATATGTATACGCGTGTTAGTCATGCAGATTTATTAATAGAAAGTGGGCTACACGGCTCACAGGATACTTTTAGAAAAACTTAGCGAGAGTGCCAGTCATGTTATTAGAGTGTAACTGGGTTCAATCCCCAAACAAAATGTGATCATGGGTATAAAATTGGTGTTATGCTTTGTATAGTATCTTCTTTCCATAATTTTTTTTCAGTCCAGTTACATCACTAATAAAGCATGGCGAGCCTTCAGACTTGTTAGGATTATATCAAACTGTATACAAAGAATCCCCTCTGAGGTTTTCAAGCATTCAGGCACAAGATTTTGGTGAAAATAAAAAAGGCTTTGTTTGGATAGAAACCCCCTGTTTTTCTTCTTTGACCCTGCCATGTCTGACATACTCATGATTGGCAGAAAACATATGGTTACATCATCTGATTGCTTTTCCAATAGTTTTTCACAAAATTAAAAGTTAGTAAAGATTTCTTAATTGAAAAGTTCTTAATTGAAATTGAGCCACTGTGCTTACTCAGAATCACACATATACATTCTCCTAGCAAACACTTTACCATCTGCACATGTGGGTTCCAAACCTTCAACTATTACGTATGCACATGTCTGAATACATACTCTGTAATTTGATGCGTAACAGCACCCAATATCAACAGAAAATGATTACAAACATATATTTTAAATACAATTCTGTTTGCTGCCTGGGTCTGTTTTTTCAAGAAGACCTAATTTACAAAGTAAGGATGTGTATGAGCGCAGAAAAAAATGATAAAGGCTTCATTTAAATACTAGCAACTGGTTAAACTAGATTGCTGGTGGTTTCTGAGTAAGATGCCGTTTTTGAAATACCACACACAAAAGTGGCACAATTGTTTATATGAGAGATATAGCTTTCCTTTTATATCAGAACTTGGTTGGTTTAGGTATGTTGCACATGTAAGATATTTCACCTTCAAATTATATCATTGCGAGACAAAATATTTTAATGCAATGTGAAGGCAAACATGTGACAAGACTTTGCTTCTAGAAATAACATCATAAACGTGTAACAATAATGCTGGAAAAAAATGAGAAAAAAGAACAGTCTGTCATTGCTACGTATTGCTTTTATTTGTGTGTGATTGCAGTCTCGCAGTGTAGACAAGCAGCATGCTGTCATCAACTTTGAGTCCAGCAGTGATGAGCACAAAGTGAAGGATCTGGGAAGCTTGAATGGGGTAAGTAAAAGTGAAAGATTTATGTAAAATAATGAAAGTCAATGACTTGTTAATTTTTTTTCATGTTTATGAGTTTTTATGCAGCATGTGTCTGTGTCAGAGCAAGCCTGTTGTCTTGAGATCAGTATAAATAACTGTGACTAAATCCGAGCTCAAGGGACCGTAAGTCCAGCTCATGCACCTCTTCCTGTTGAGTCATGCTTAAGTGTTCCTCTTCCTGTGCTGCTTTGGCAGGAAGGGACTATTGTAGAATGTGCACCGAAATATCCATGTTTTATGCAGTTTCAATACGGCTAACAGCCTTCTCATTGTCCTGGGATCAGTTTTCAACCATACCCAAACAAGCCCAGACATCATGCAAACACATTGCTTTGTTTACAGTGTATTTATATTTGGCATGTTGAAAAGAAAACAGAATACAGGGAATGGACTCCAAGTCAGTCACAGAGGAGTCTCCTCACATTCCCAAACTGTGACCACATTCCTAAGCAAAGGTCTTAAGGTCTTTAGATATTCTGGAAAGGCCTGAGGAGGAGATTGTTTCAGCTCTTCAAGGGAAATTTAGACTTGAATGCTGAAGAAACTGCTTTGTCAGAGCGATTTGCTCCCCCTCTTTGTTGGGTTCTGCAGGAAGCTTCTGATATTTGAGACCTCGCAGCTCACATTATATTCACCCTGAAGGTTTTCTGACTTTGTGGGTTTGCTCTTACTGTGGGGGTCTGTTTGAGGGATCTGTAAACCATCTGTGCGCTTTGAGCTTCTAAAGTTTAGATCAATGAACTGACAAAATGTCTTGCTACCCTTGTAAATGGCAAGTTGTGTATACTTTTTGTAGTTTGGGGATACCATATCTTTAGGTCACACAGTATAGTTTACATTTAGCAAGGTTTTGGGGGTTAGCCCTAAACATTACATTATAATTTAATTGATAATTTGAGGCGTAATCTTTTGACTCAAACTTGGAAAACGTATTTTTGTTTTTATCACATAAAAAGAATAGTCCAGTGTAAAATACATATAAAGTATAATGTATAAAGTAGAAATAATTTATGTCATAAGGTTTGTGTAAACTTTGAGATTTACATATGATGTAGCCTCTTGTATATAATATTTAATTCTACTTTATTTATCTTTTTCAGACATTTGTGAATGATGTCAGAATCCAGGAACAGATGTACATCACTTTAAAGATTGATGATAAACTCAGGTTCGGATATGATATCCTTCAATGAACATATCAGCTACCAAGAAGATGCTTTAAGTTTTTATTAGGGCTGTCAAAATGATTAATCACAATAATTTGATTCCAAAATGAATGTTTGTGTTTATATAACGTTTGTGTGTGGTGTGTATATACTGTATGTATGTATAGAAACACACACCTATATATTTAAAAAAATATGTGTAATATGTATTTAGATTTATACACAATAAAAATTCAAATATAGGTGTATGAATACTTATGTAAATATTTGTTATATATACATGTACATGGGTGCATTTATATAAATACTGTATAAATATACACAGCATAAACACATATAAACGCAGATTTGACAGCCCTAGTTTTTATTAGTAGCAGAGTATGTAAACTGTAGTATGTGCATTTATTACTGTATGTATATTGTGTGAATCTATATCTATTTGATTGTAATACATGGCAATGTGTATGTCTACTCTGTAAATACAATACTCTTGTATTGGAGATTTTCCTTAGCTTGACTCACATACCAACCTGTTCACTGTGGTGCGGGGAGAGCTACATGTGCCAGAGGAGGCACTGAAGGTATGTGTTTCTATTTATGTCTATAAAACGAATATCTTTATCAGCAAATAAAGTTAACAATATGCTGTTTTATTCGTTTTTTAAGACATTGGCACTCGTATAAAACAATTGTGCTGATTCTAGGCACTTTATTTCAGAAAAAACTATTTGATGACAGAGTTCTGGATCTGACTGTGACTCTCTCTGTTCCCTCCTTTCTGACAGCATGAGAAGTTCACCAGCCAACTCCAGCTGGGAAAGAAGCCTACCTTTGCAGAGCCTGTGAAAACGCCCAAGTCTTCCCCAGACAAACCCAAAGCGAGCAAACCAGCAGAAATGAATCCTGAGCCAGCAGTCAAATCTGCAGAACCTAACAAAGGAGATGATAAGATGCCAGGTAAACGACTACATGGTGATGTCAGGGTGACCAAGACAGTGTATTTTCGGTACTTCTATTTTGAATAACATTTATGAATGACTAAAAGACTAATGCGTGATCAATCTGATAAAGCCATTGTGTTCTTCTGCAGAGGTGAAATGATCTTAGTCTATTTTTTATCTGAGGCACTGACATGTAGTTTACATGTTACTCTGTGTATTTAGAATGATGGTACAGCCCTGTCGTAAAGTGTGGGGGGGTATTTAATAATAGGGAATGGAACAGCACCACGCCCACGCTTCTTTTTCCAGCCATCAGAATGTCAGGGGCGGATGGTGTTTAACATGCGCACTTATCTCATTGCCACCTGGTTATTTTATTCTGCTAATTGTCAGGCTGGTGCAAGAGTTTCACCATCCCCTACTGTTAAAACTGCATCTGTGTGCAGCACGAAAAATGCTGATTTCTGCACAGCTGCTGTGATCTCTGTATCAGTATGATGGTGAAAAGATCATATGAAAAGTGTATTAATCCTTGTGTCATCAAAATAACTCTAGATTTATGTGTTTTTCTGTAACAGGCGATATAGCTGCCCTGCACAGGGGGACCCCACTTTATGGACAGCCATCATGGTGGGGTGATGGTGATGCAGATGACGAGAATTCCTTTAAACAGGAAATTAAAACATCTGGAAAGAAGCAGGAGAGCAGCGGGACAGGTAAGATTACCCAGAATCCTTTGAAACTCTGTTTGCACAAAAGTCTTTGGCTGGATTCAAAGGATTCCAGACCATTTATGTTGGACGGTTACACTAGAATAATGTGTCTTTGATTTGGCACAAACTTCTTTTGTTCTAATATGAGCTAGTTAAAACAATGGAAAACATTTAAAGTGAGGAAAAAGTGATTTTGCACTATTAAATGGTCAAAAGCAGATGTGTATCAATGTGTTCTGACAAGAGCTACACCAAAGAGGACCGTTTAAATGAGTCTTCACTAGTCTAGAATGAAAATTCACGTTATTTGCATTTATTCCAAGTAAAGAGAGCCTAAAATATGCTCTAGATGGAAGCTGGTTCTTGTGAATTTTGAGCCAAGTGTTTGCAATCCCATTCATTTGTAGCGTATAGGAGTAATGGGATTGTAGATTACTTAGATTTGAAATGTTTGAATTGACAAGAGGGTGAGTAAATGATGACCTCATTTTTATTTTTGGGTGAACTATCACTTTAAATATGGATTTGAACCAGATTTAGTGTAATATTTGATGTAGGTGCAGCCTGGGGTTGACCTATGGAAATCAGAGTGTTATATGCAAGATACCATAGCACTTTTCATACTAAAGCTACTGTGAATATGGCATTATAAAGGTTAATTCTCTATAATGCGCACTGCTTGTATTGTGTGCCAGAAGAGACCATCTTCCATTTACACAAAGCTCAGGGTTCATCCAGCACTCATGCCCTTAAGCCTCCTTTATTGAATTCACCCAAAACATCACCATCTCTGTTCAAATGCACAAAATCTGCTTGTTCCTTTCTGAGGGAATGCTGGGGAGTGTATCCTGAAGGGCTAGTGCTGGCACACTGGCTGGCAGTGAAAACTTTACTCTCTTTCAGAAATGAAGTCTATAGATATAGAGATAGAAGAGAATTGGCATAGACTCTAAATGAATCAGCATTATTGGTTTTAGGCATAATAAATATCAGCGCTGCCCCAGAAAGAGAGAGAGAAAGGCATTCAGTCAACAGTCCACATTAAAGTGTACACTGCCATCAGCTCCCAGTGCTGTTTTACACTGAAGCCTTTTGGTTTATTGAGGGCAGGGACTCACAGCTCACAGCTTAGGAAAGAAACAGGAAGCGAGTGTAAAGGGAACCGGCTCCCTTGAGAAGTGAATAGAGTGATTTGTAAACAGGCCCCGCCCCCTCCATCTCTATTGTCACAGAGGCGTGTCTGCCTTCTCTCTTGTGACAGCAGATCCGCACATCACTGAGGAAAACACACATGCTAGATTTGTGAGTAGATTTGTAAGTATTAGATACATTTCTTCATTTATTGCACGTTCATGTATTGCACTAAGGTTACTGTAACTTGTTAAACATATTTTACTAGGCTTGGTTCTCTTTTTTTAGTGTGCATATCCTCCTTGGAGCTCCTTGGGAGTTTTAGTTTATTTGGTCTCATAAGGACGTGCCTCACACAGTTATGTTAGTTTTGTAAATACTAGATGTCACAGTATTTCCTGGTAATTATTCTGTCTAGTGATTCGTGTTTTGTATTTTTTAGTCTACCACAAATTTGGTGTCTGGGGATCTAAAATGAATGCTCTTGCCTGGAGTTGCTTTAGGAGGAAGTGCAAGCGTATTTTTAAAAATGGGAAGTTTCAGCTGCATGGTGATAGGCTGTTGAGGGAGAGGATGAAGTTAAGCATAACCTTTGGTAAATTAAATATAGTGTGACATTAATTGTAGAAATGTAAGTGGGACTTTTTAGACCTAGTGATTCAGTACTCATGATGTTATGTGTGGAAAATATTGCAGTGTCTTTCTTTTCACAAAGAAATATATTTGGAAGAATGAAAACAACTGACATTTCTGGGACGTCATTGACTACCATAGTAGGAAAAAATCAAACCGGTAGTCAAACGTGTCCCAGAACTGTTTGCTTTCCCACATTCTTCAAAATATCTTCTTTTGTGTTCAACAGAACAGAGATGGTACTATGGTAGTCAATGGTGGCCAAGAACTGTCAGTTGCTAACATCTTTCTTTGTGGTCAACAAAACAAAGAAATGAATAGATTTGGTACAACTTGAGGGTGAATAAACGAAGACAGAATTTTTGGGTGAACTGTCCCTTTAAGTCCCTTTAAAATGGGAAAACTCACGCACCTCGTAACTGCCTACATCAACAATCCCTGTCTCATGGTTTTTCTGTTTCAGACGTGAAACTCTTCCAACCAGCTTTTGCTTTTAAAATAATTCACAAAATCAATGAAGTGGTATAGCATGAATCAGGTTGTTTCTAATGCAATGTTTCAAATCGTGCCTGGTGTGAAAGAGCATCTGTCATCCTCAGATTAACATCCTAATGTGCCATTAGCCATACCATTAATTCTTGTCATGCGACAGACGTTAAACATCGCCTTTGTGGTCCAGACAGTAATTCAAGCGGCCTTGACACGTAAAGCAAGCTAACCTGATTGTACATTTTAAGGCCCTGACCCTTATAGAACTCATAGATGGTGATCCTCATTTTTATTCTTTTTTTGTGGGCCCACAGACAACAAAGAGGTCAAGCGAGGCGATAAGTCAAAGGAAAATGGTCTGGGTTCCGTAGGCGCTGAGCCCAGCTACTTTGAGATTCCCAGCAAGGAGGGACAAATGGCAGAGAACAGCATCCATGAGATCCCGACAAAGGACACTGAGTGCGTAGGGGCCGCTAAATGTGCCACAGGCAATACTGCAGCGCAGACCAACACCTCATTCACCATCGAGTTTGACAACACTTCCCCAGGGAAGGTCACCATTAAAGATCATGTGTCTCGTCTGCGACCTAAAAAATCACCTCATGTTGGGGGTAAAGACCTCAGCACCCTGCAGGCAGCCATCATGGCTTCTGAGAGCAAAGTGGCTGACTGGCTCGCCCAGAATGACCCCCCTATAGTGAGGCGTGAGTCCACAGAAGAAGAGAATAAGAGTATCAAGAGTGATGTGCCTGTTCATCTGAAGAGACTTAAAGGTACGCCGTCACATTTTTTCATATTTATACAAAGCAATTAAAAAATAAGAATAACACAAGCAGGAGCAATTCATCAATGTGTGGACGTAGTCAAAAGTAGTCACATTTTATATGGTATGTGTGAGACTAAACGATTGTCATGACCCTCCTGTCTTTTCCATCACCCTGTGCATTCTTTTTTTCTGAAATTTTGACTTTTTCCTTCATTGTACCCATTTTCCTCCTTGCATTTCTCTCATTTTAGTTCTCTTTAGATGTATACAGAAAAGAGACGAGCTTATGAGAGAGGCAGTGTAGGGTGCATTATCATAGAAGCCCTGAAGTGAAAAAATAGCTTTGAGAGTCTCTGTCAGCTTGAAGCTTCCGAAAATAATGGCTCTGTTCTTCTTAGTTTTAAAAATGTGCACATGAGCATTGCTGGAAGTCATGAATCCACATTTAACACAAAGAAAAGCATTTACTATTGGGCTAATTCAGTTATCAGTTTCGCAGTACTGTTAAGATGTGCTGAAAATGTTAAACAACGTTTTTATATAAAAAAAATGTTTTATAAAAAAGTTAGTTCTGGTCTAATTCTGTGCCGTGTTCTAAGCCGTTTCCAAAATTTCCAAAAAACATACAGATACAGTTGACCGCATTACATAGATACTGTATCACTGGACACTGCATGTTGCTGCGTCTGTGTTGCTTGACAACCGCTTTGTTGTTTCTGTTTCTGAGGAACTACAATGACTTTGTTTACATACACCCTCATAAAGCGATTATAATAGGATTTTGGCAATATTGCATTTACACTTTACCTCATAACGGAATCATTCGATTTAAATAATGTGATTAAGCTCATAATCGCAGTAAGCATAATCGAAGTAACATGAGATGAGATATTTTGAAGAATGTAGAAAAGCAAACAGCTCTGAAGCAACTTTTCCTACTATTGTAGTCAATGATGTGCCAGAAATGTCAGTCGCTAACATTTTTCCAAATATCTTTCTCTGTGTTCAACCGAACAAAGACATTTATACAGGTTTGAACAACTAGAGTGTGAGTAATTCATGATCAATAACTAGCGATAATTGTGTATGGTAATTTTGCACTGATGCACCTATACTATTGGTGACTTTGGTTAACACTGGATAGTATTTGAGTGTTTTAATCAGCAAATCGAACACAATTTTAATGATAATTGCATTTGTGACAGTAAAATTAACTGTCATGGGTTTTACCATGAAACTGGTAACCCTATACATCCCTAAATCTCATAGACATTAATCCTTTTATGGGCTACTGGTTGAGGAACCCAAAATGCTGTATGAAACCTCAAGACTTTCTCATTGCTGTTAAAGGGGTTTAATAATGATTACATCATCAGACTGTACCAAACCAGCCGCTACCTAGCTTGTGTAGCGTCAGCTGCATTTCCCATTCTAGAGGATTAACTGCCACCTAGCACTTTTACAATCCTTTTTTCCTAACACTCACTGACAGAGCTTATCGTACAGTCATTGGTTAATGCCCCTCTCCCTCCTTAAACTCTTTAGGAAGTCCTTTTTCACACAGACCCTGCAGTAGCAAACCTTCATCCATGTCCTTTCTATTGATTAATCTAAGTGGCAGTTTAGAAAGCTTTTCATTGCAAGAAGTGGTTGGTTCCAAAAGCTAAATCTCATTATATGGTCTCCCGGGATGCTTCCCGCAGGTATAGCTTTTCTGTTTTCCTCAAAACTGCAGCATTGGAGCAGGAACGCTCACTCGCCTTAGCATAGCCTGCATGGTGCCATAATGAAATGGATGTTCATTTGTAAGGAGTGTGTGCTCTGCAGCTGAGGGATCATTGACAGCTTCACATGTGTGAGCTCTGAACGTGCAGGGCTGATAATTGATGAAGGCTTGTAGACTATGCGGTTTATCCAGTCCCAGGCGTGGTTCTTTTAGTACTAGCAGGGCTTGTGTTTGTCGACGTGGGTTCCTTTCTGAAACTGCAATGCTCCTGTTTGTTTTTTGGGGCGAGATCAGAGAACCGGTGGGGTAGATGATTGCTGTGATCATCCACTGGTAAGTCCGGATCTTTGTTTGGATTATTCTAAGGCTTGTTTGTTTGATTCTGAGGGAAAGAAACTTGTTTGGAATTTGGAGAAGTGGAGAAGAATTGAAATCTGAGTTCAACCCAAAATAATGCAGTCAATGATTTTTGTATGATTTCAGAGATGATATTTTGGAATATACAGGATTGCATGAATCATATTGATTACTTTAATGATGCCCTTTTGGAGTTTTGGAGCATTATAAATAATTTTTCATTTTGAACATTCGGGCTCATTTGAACATTTGTTTTTAATGGATTTTTTAAAACAACAGTGATTCAATTTTTGGTCCAACTTTTGCTTCAAGATACAAGTTTTAAAGGGACAGTTCACCCCAAAATGAAAATTCTGTCTTCATTTACTCACCCTCTTGTCATTTCAAACCTGTATGGTTTCTTTCTTCTGCAGAAAACAAAAGAAGATATTTTGAAAAATGTTGGTAACCGAACAGCAGCGGCACCCCTTCACTTCTATTGTATTGACACAAAACCAATGCAAGTCAATGGGTACCGCCTTTGTATGGTTATCAACATTCTTCAAAATATCTTCTTTTACGTTCTGCAGAAGAAAGAAGGTCATACAGGTTTGAAAAGACATGAGGGTGAGTAAATGATGACAGAATTTTCATTTTTGGCTAAACTATCACTTTAAAATTCTCTGTGATATGGGACTACTTAGAGTAAATGCAGTCTGACTCATAGAGAGCCAGTGGGGCCAGCTCTCCTCGCTCAAAGAACATGCTGTGTGACACAGAAGAGCGGCTTTGTTTCACTGTTGGAGTGGCGTGGTTGTCTCTCCTGCCTCCACGAGAAGAGGCTGTCAGTGTTCTGATTGCTGTTTCTTCAGCCCACCAAAATGAAGAATAGACCCCCTCCTCCACCTCTTTATTCATTGCCTTTTCTCTTCCTTCTCTCTGGTTGAGTGTACAGCTTAGTTAGTGTCTAGTTTACAGTTTGGCAAACCAGGCGAATCATATGGGTGATTGTGCTTCGGCTGTGCTTAGATTCACCTCTGCAGTTGCACGTTTGGTTGAAAGCACTGCGCTGCACTGCTGTAACAAATCAAAACGTTCTTCTTCCATTACAGGCAGCAAGCATGAGGACGGCACGCAAAGCGATTCCGAAAACGGCCTGGGACTTCGTTTTGGCAGCAAGCGACACGCGGCCTTGGAGGAACGTCTGAGAGCGGCAGGAGTGGGTCGAGTCAGGAACGAGGGTTCGTCCGGTGTGAGCCGCACCGCCTTCATGATAGAGTTCTACGACGAGGACAATCCTCGCAAAAGACGCTCATACTCATTCTCGCAGACCGCGCCGCTTCTTGGGGGCGTGGCAGGGGAGGGACTTTGTCCCACGCCGCCCTCCCGGCCTAAGCCAACGGACGGCAGCAAGGGCATGTCAGGCCTGGCGGCGGTCGCTCCCACGGCTGCTCGGCTTCTGCTCAAGCAACGGTTGGATGAGCAAAATTTGGTGCAGAGCTCTGTAGAGACTGGTCAGACTACAGATGAAGCTCAGAAACAAGACGATGACCAGAGTGATAAAGGCACATACACCATCGAACTGGATAAACACAACCCTGAGGAAGAGGAGGCACGGCGGATGATCGATAAGGTAAAGATATGAGATTTTCTTTCATCCACAGAACACAAAAAGAAGAGGTTCTGAAGAAAGTTGGTAACCGAACAGCACTGGCCCCCATTCACTTCTATTGTATGGAAACAAAACCAATGTCAATGGGTGCCGGTTACCAACATTCTTCAAAATATCTTCTTTTGTGTCATGCAGGTTTGAAATGACAAGAGGGTGGGTAAATGATGTGCGTCATATGAGTCGTTCAGGTACTTATGTTTGACCACAATATTAGACACACCCCCTTCTTCCATAACCCCGCCCTCCACAGCATGCATGCACGCATGTTTGGAGACTATTGTTATCATGGTTTAGAAGAGCAACAGCGTAACATCCGAATTTAATGAATGAAAAGTCAAAGAAACATGAACAATGAAAGTATCTCTGTGTTCTGATTGGCTAAACAAGGCATCTGACCATAAACCCGTTTGTTCGCGGTTGTTTAGTTTAGGTATGTCACAGAGAGGACACCTTCAGTTTCATTTCAGTAATACAATTCAATAATATTTGTCAGGTAATAGAGATGTTTTGATGTGCCATTCCATAAATTCCACAACAGTTAGTTGAGTTCTCATGAGATGGGAATGTGGAGTAAAACATGTGCCAAAAACCTTCATGATTCATGTTCTAAGAAATAATAATCATGATCGGACCGTATGCATGTGTCTTTTATTCTACACATTTTAGCACTTGCGTTTGGCTACATCTATCCGTTAAGTGGTTTGGGCGTAATGAATTGCAGTAGGTCTGGGGTTTTAGAACACACGCTCACCAGAAGGTTTGTGGAAATAATTATTTGCCAGCACTGTAATGATTCTCAACATGCTCTCTTGAGCACATTGTGAATGTTGTGTTTATCCTGAACATCAAGTAGTCTTGAGTGCTTCATGCTGTGCAGGTCTATCTAATGGCTTTCTAATGCTCCTCATGTGGCCAACCAATCAAATCCTCCATTATTCACTCTATCTTCAGGGAGTTTTAAAGCTTTGTCTTTTAATGTAACGTCTGGGTGCTGTTACTTATAGATGTGTTTATGACTGTTGCTGCATTTAATTAGAAAGTAATGCGGACAGCATCGGAATAGCTTACATACTGTCATTCAGCTACAGTATACAGGGATAGATGGATGGATTACATGCATCTTTCTTGCATTTTATTATTGTATATCCCAGACCATTTTTTAACATGTATATTCTTATATATTATATAGAAGTGCAGAGGAATGCAGCCTAGAATAAATATGCAAGTAAAAAATAGTAAAAGTGATGAGGTTGCATTAACAGATACTTGGTAGTAAGTTGGGTGCATGGTCAGATGGATAAACAAAAATGTTTTATGCAGAGTAACCATGAATCAACCTTAGAACGTTTTTATTTTAACAACCCTGTGTTTAAGAGGGGTTTGTTTGTCGCCTCTGTTCCCAATGAATCTTTGTTTCGGTGAGTTTCGCCACCTAGGTGTGGCCATTGTGTCAGAGCCCAGAGATGAATGAAGCAGCTCTTGATTCTCCTGTGTACTGTATGCTTTTGTATTTTATGATGTGTAGGTGTTTGGGGTTCAAAACTCTCAGGATCCCGGTTGCCCTGAGCAACAGAAGGACAGCAAGAAGCTTAGGTCATCTGAGGTAACACACAAGTGATTTTATAAGTCACTTCTGGTTTCATAACCTATTTCTGTAACTCATATCTGATGTGTATATTTGCATTTTGAAAAAGAATTTGCATGATAAAAGGCCATTTCTTATACAGCCACGGAAAAAATTTAAGAGACCATTTCAAAATTATTTTCAGCTTTTCTGAATTTACTATTTGTAGGTATGTGTTTAGGTAAAATGATCATTTATGTTTTGTTCTGTGAACTACTAACAATTTTACTCCCAAATTTCAGATAAAAGTATTGTTTCTATTTGCATTTATTTGCAGAAAATTAAAGCTTGAGAAACAGGTCAAAATAACAAAAGATGCTCTGTATTTTTTCAGACATCAAATACTGCAAAGAAAACAAGTTCATATTCACTTTTAAGCAAAACAACTGTAATATTTGTACATGTATTTAGGAAACATTCAACATTTTTTATGTGATAACCTGCATTTTTATCACAGTTTTCATGTGTCTGGTCATTCTGTGTCTTTCAGATTGCTGTTGGATGACTTTGTTACTCCTGAGTTTTGATTTTGTTGAAATTAAACAGACACTGAAATGGCCTCAATACATCTAGAAATGCTGATTAAATGAGACTTTGGAATGGTCTCTTATTTTTTTCCATGGCTGTATATGCTTATAACAAGTTATGACATAATCTTTCAAATATTTATTTAAGTCTTCAACTGCTAATCACTTGTAATATTAGATGTTAATAGTTTAATAACTATTATTTGTGGAGTATACATCATCAGGTAAATGATTTAAATGATGTTGCATGCATATGACTTCCAGGAATGGAGACAGTGCTTCATTTGTGTCAGTAACATCTCTTACTGACCATTTCCTGACCACTTCACACTTTATGCCTTAACGCGATGTTCACACAGAAATGTGGCTACAAAAGGGTTATTGTTCTGAATCTTAAATTTGGAATTCGACATTAAGATTTACCCCAGATTAATGCATAAACTGACTAAAAATGGTAATGTTCTCTGAGTTTTGTCTGTGAAAAGGATGCTAGTACACAGCATGCCATCAGCTCTTGTGCAGGATGTTGGTAAAGAAGACTATAGCAATGTATCAAGTGATTACTACTGAGTGAAGTAACATCTTTGTTTCATTTTATAGAGACTGGAGGAATCTGTTGCAGTGGGCAGCCCTCGCTGGGTCTCACAGTGGGCCAGTTTAGCTGCGAATCAAACAAGAACAGACCCAGAGGGCTCTGGAGCAGATCCACCAGCTTTTGTCCATCAAGAGCGAGGTAACTGCTTTCATTTCCCTAAAATACAACAGTATAGTGTGCCCTAATAGTGTAGTTGTACTGTACACCAGTGTTGTGCAAGTTACTTCCAAACTGTAATGCATTACAGATTACTTGTTACTGTTATTTAAAAGTAATCCCTTACCTTGCAATATTACTGTCTCAGAATTGTAATACGTTACATGACCTGTATTACTTTTGAGTTACTTTCACCAAAATAACTACAGAAGTAGAACTTAACATTCTAAAATGACAAAATGTGCAAAATACAATTACCTTTTGCCAATCAACCTCTTTATTAGACTGCTGATTTCTTGAATTAACTAGGCTATACAAAAATAAATACTAAAAATACTAAGATTAAATGCATTTAAATACAAAATACTATTACTAAATAATAGTATTTTGTATTTCAAATGGATGTATTTGAAACACTGCCCATCCATGCAGTCTAATAAGGAAAATACAAAAATACTAAGATTAAACACATTTAAATACAAAATACATTTAATTTATTCAAAGGTATTTAAATACAAAATAGTCCCATCTCATCACTGAACTAGATTATATAGAATTCTAGCTAGTCATCATGTAAACGTTAGCTTACCTTGTCATTGCTGCTGGTCACAGAGATCATGCTAACTAGCTTGCTGAAAGCAGCCCAATGACCCCTCAAAACCCGCCCAAAAGGAATGAAAACTAGCCCAATTATTTTCTGGTGTCAAATCAAAGTTAACAACTGCCAAAAGACATTTCTATTGCTATACTGTATTTACTTATCTGAATTGTTTCCTAGTTATTGTACAGTACTGTATGTATTTTTTGTTCTGATGAACTCAAAATATGTTTTGGGGGATTTAGGAAAGCAAACAATTCTGGGTCACCTTTGACTACCGTTATAATTTTTTCTGCTATGGTAGTCAATGATGCCAAAGAATTTTCAGTTGCTAACATTCTACCAAATATCTTTGTGTTCAACGGAACAAAGAAATGTATACAGGTTTGGAACAACTAGAGGGTGAGTAATCCATAACAGAATTTTCATTTTTGGATGGAGTGTCCCTTTAAAAAAGCTCCCATGTGTGCTCGAGGCCACGCACGGAAATGGACGAGAAACGTGTTTTCTCTTCGTAAGACATGCAAAAACTTGATTAAGAAATAAGCATGGTTAAATATATTGCGTAATGTTATAATGTGTACAAACACATCAATGTTTTAGTTGTTCTAGACTGTGTAATGCGTATAGCTGCTCAAACGTGATATTTAACAGCCGGAAGAATCAACTGTTGTACACTCACGCGTGATTTCTATCATTGTGCAAGGTGACATGCACCTTAGTACGAAACATTGGTAAAAACATAATTCGGATGCATTGTCTAATGCCACCGCTATATTTTCCTCTTTGGTTGAGCTGAGCTCCCGCGTCCCTCCCTGTACTGTAGCCTGCCTGTCAGACGCTCGTTCCCCACACTTTTGAGAACGGGCCGGTCCTGGAGTTGCCAGGTATTCATCTGAGTGTGAATACACATTAAGAATCTCATCAATTAACATTTATCCTTAAAATATAAATAAACATTTTGGCGGCCGCAGTACATTATGAAAGTAGCCCCAAAACCCGCAACCCACGGCTCCATAATTTTTCCTGCAACTGCATTTTCATAATAGCCCAATTGTGCGGGAAAACCGCAACCTGGCAACACTGGCGCTAGGGCTTACAGCGAACCGGGCGGGGCCAATAGCATCGGACCTCGAACTTAGAGGTTGAAATCATGCCGCGTTACAATACAAAATACAAAGTTCCACCAGCCAGAGGGAGATGAATGACACCACACACGTCTATTCACGAACAGGAAATAGAACTTACTTGTGGGATTTTTGATTTGTTAATGTCTCGCGGGCGAAAAGTTTGTTGTAAAGCAAGCATTACTGAACATGTACCGAGTAAAATATTACTGAAAATTGATTAGTAATGCCTTACACTACTGCGTTACAGCTAAAAGTAATATGTTACTGTAATGCATTACTTTTGTAAAGCATTACTCCCAACACTGCTGTACACATATTCATTCATGTCTTGATCCTGCCTCTGCTTGTCATGGTTTTCGAGTCTTGTGGCAGGATCATGACAGACCCACGTGTTTAATGTGGAGAGGGGCATGACATTGTTTTGTTTTGACGTGCCATTTACATCCCTCCGGTGTTGCGTGCCTTGGACCCGCCCCCTTGTTTCTCTGTTAGTGTCCAATCAGTGCTTCATTCCCTTCACCTGCCCCGTGTAATCTTCCCGTTAGTTTCCCTTAGTGTTTGATTCCAGTCACCTGCCCGTCACCTTCCTAGTGCAATCATTCCTTGTTAGTGTTTCCCTACTTCTAGCCCCAATTCTCTTTGTCCCGTGTCGGTTCATTGTTTGCCTTCCTCGTCTACTCGCTTGAGTACCTGCGTCGTGTCGTCTTGTGGATTACCCTGTTCCTGTTTACCTTGTTCCTGTTTTTGTTTGTATTCTTGTTTTAGTTATCGTGTTTTCCCCATCGTGGGTTTTTGGTTTATATTCAATAAAGTTGTCTGTTAACCCTTTGACTGCCTGCGCCTGGGTTCTGCCTCACACCCCCGGTCTTGACACCTTCGTATCTAGAAGGAAAAACGTGCTAAATTCAAATTACTTGAGGCAATTATCCAGTTGTGTATAGTTATGACAAAAATATGAAGAAAATGCTCTGTGTAACTTATCTTGTTGATTTTTTTCTACTTTAGATGCTGATGCTCTTGAGTCAGTGGTCTCCATCAAGAGTACTGGCTCAACCACCTCCAGTCAAGCTGATCGTAAGAGAAGGACTCTACCCCAGCTTCCTAAAGACGAGAAGATCAAGCGCTCTGAGATCGGTGAGAAGCAGGACACAGAACCCCAGGAAAAAGAAAGCCACAGTGACCACAAAGGTGACGGCGAGTCCCTCTGTGCTTTGGACAACACTTTGGAGTCTGGAAAGAGTAGCCAGGTCAAGACCTTCCAGCAGGATGGGAAACAACAGTCATCCTCAAAACCTTCCACTCGACCCCCGGGAAGTGGGGAGAGGAGGTCCGAGGAGAGCCGTAGAAGACATTCTGAGGATAAGTGTAAAGGAAGTGATGGAGAGAGGTCTGGGAGGCCGCTGGTGAGACAGGGCAGCTTTACCATCGAGAAGCCCAGTGGAAACGTACCAATAGAACTGATTCCTCACATCAACCGCCAGAACGGTGGGCGGGAGCGGAGCGACTCGGTGAGCAGCATGGACACAGCAACTCTTCTCAAAGACACTGAAGCTGTCATGGCTTTTCTGGAAGCCAAACTCCGTGACGAGAAGAAGTTGGACCCAACAGCAGCACCTATCGGTCCTCCACTATGTCCGATGTCTCCGGAGTCTGATATTGACACGGCGAGCACAGTGAGCCAGACGGCAGCTGACGGTGATCGCAAGGCTGTTCAGAAGCGGAAATCTCTCAGCACCCTTTACAGAGAAAAAAGCAACGCGAGCACCGCAGTGAAAATCACGACCAGTGCGAGAGAACGCTTGGAGAGGAAGACTAAAACCAAGACCCCAGACGCTCGCCGATCAGTACAAACAGCATCTCGTGGCCGGCAACCATCACAAGATCTCACTGATGATGACCAGACGTCTTCAATAGCCGTCTCGGATATCATGTCCTCGGACCAGGAGATGCATTCCAGCCACTCATACGCCAAAGGTCAATTCACCTCCACCGATGACCTCTTCCAGTCCAAGCTTGACACTAGCAAAAACACAAAGTCTGTAAAGCCAAGCAAGACACCGCAAACTACCACATCGGCCCTCGCAAAACAAGCAGGTCTGCCTCAACCCCGTCCTACGAGGGCGTCCCTGTTGCGCAGGGCTCGGCTCGGGGACACTTCGGACACCGACCTAGCGGATGCAGATAGGGTTTCAGTCGCATCTGAGGTGTCCACCACTAGTTCCACCTCCAAACCACCTTCGGGGAGAAAAGCACAGTCACGCATTGACCTGCTAGCACAACCTCGGCGCACCAGACTTGGTTCATTTTCAGCACGCAGCGATTCGGAGGCAACGGTCAGTCGGCCTACTGCGGCACGTGTGTCAGCAGAGACAGCCCTTCGTCTGGGGCTCAGGAGCACAAATCAGCAAGTCACTGACAGCAAGCTAACTGCACGCATGCGGGCCAATAGTGTCTCCAAGCTAATGGACCCCAAGACTAAGACAGCACCTGGAAACAGCACCCCTACTGGTAAGAACTATAAAAGAAAAAAATTGCATTCTAAATGTTTATGAGAATTTTACAGTTAAAGTGATAGTTCACCCAAAAATGAAAATTCTGTCATCATTTACTCACCCTCTTGTCATTTCAAAACTGTATGGATTTCTTTCTTCCGCAAAACACAAAAGAAGATATTTTAAAGAATGTTGTTAACCGGCACCAATACACTTGCATTGGTTTTGTGTCCACGCAATAGAAGTGAATGGGTGCCGCCGCTGTTTGGTTGCCAACTTTCTTCAAAATATCTTCTTTTGTGTTCTGCAGAAGAAAGTAAGTCATACATGTTTGAAATGACAAGAGGGTGAGTAAATGATGACAGGATTTTCATTTTTGGGTGAACTATCCCTTTATAGTAAAAACAGGGCTTAGTCACTAAACTAACAACCTCATAAAAGTTCCAGAAAACTGCATAGTTGCTTAATTTCTGTGAGTTACAGTATCTTAAAAAAAACATTTTGTATTCAACATCATTCATCATAATGATCCATAATGTTGTGATGTTTCCTGTGGATTGAATTGGTGTCATTTGTCATGTTTGACTGTTATTGTCTGTCTCGGCATGCTTGTTATATATTTATAAAGATCTGTTTTACACAGAAACCCAGTTTGATCCTGAAAGTGTTCTCACAGAGGAGGACGGTACTGTACAGTCTTTGGGCAGTATGTGTGTGTGTGTGTGTGTGTGCGTGTGTGTGTGTGTGTGTGTGTGTGTGTGTGTGTGTGTGTGTGTGTGTTTGTGTTTGTGTTGGGTTCTTTAATTACGTATAGAAGATTTAATACAGAGTAGAATGGCAAACTCGGACAGCTTCTCGCATGCTTTTAAATGTTTGAATTTATTTATGTACTTTTTTATAAGCAGTGATGAAAAGGAGCTCAGTGCATTCGCTTAGCGGTTTTCAAACTATTTTGTCAGCCAAACCCATTTGACCTAAATCATTTACTTGAAGTACTCCCCTGAGAAATTAAATATTTCAACATTTTAATAGCACATTTTCATGTTGAACTTCAAAAACATTTATTTTTTACATTTGTTTTGAGGTTTTTATAAGTAGAATTTTACATCATTATTGTTCTTTCTAAACATTTTCTGCTATTTACATTTTTTCAAAGTAATGGAAACAACTTGTGCGTGGTGCACCGGTAGACATGCACCTCACGAACCCCCTGCAATTCCCTCTTGAAACACCAGGGGTTCGCGCACCACGTACTATCCTATTAAATAACCATCAAGTTGGGGGGGGTTGTTTCACACACATTTTTGGAGTTATAAAAATACATTTAGTGTAAATAAATGTGTACACCCTACAGATGCTCTTGACTGTGCATACACATGCTATAAGGATAAAATCTATGCAAAGTTTTAAACATGAGGTCCAAATCCATAAAACAGATAATTTGGTCTAACTGCTCAAGAGTAAAATATGATTGCAGAATTGGTGCTTTAAAATAAATTTATTAATAGTAATGAATTATTTTAATGTAAATTCCTTGTAATTTGTCAATGAATGGTGAATATGGGAAATTGCTAGTGTGGAAATGCTGATGCAAGCACTGAGCAATAAGAATAGAATGTCCATGAATTTTGAACTTATTCCCCCTGGTGGCACAAGGTTAGAACAACATTATTTGTTTTCAGCTAATGGTCTTGAAAACATTTGTGTTTTTAAAGACATAATGGGGCAATCTGGAGCTTCACACTAGTAAGGAAACAGTAGTGACGGGGTATAGTTTATTATTAATGGATCACCCTAAATTCCTAACTAAGATCTTAAAGCAATACACCACCATACCAAATGAGACCTTTTCATCACTCGCTAAAGCAGCATATCTTGTTTGCGAGTTTGTTTTCTCAGAAAACGGCAATATATAACTTGTGGGTGTTTTTTCCTGTGGGTGGTTTGCTATAAAATATCACGAATGCACTTTGTACTTAATTTATACTAAATACACAATCTTCACTCCATACCCAAGGTTTATGCCAAATTAGTTCACAATGTTAACAATTTATAAGAATGAGTAAAAATGAATAATAACCAAGATTAATAAAGGCTGTAAATATGTGTTCATTGTAAGTTAGTGTTAACTATTGCATTGCCAGTGTTAACCTGTTCATCTGATTATAGTGTTACCAATTTATTTATGTTCATAAACCTTGAGCCAATGGAGAAGAAGAATTTGTGTGTTTGTTACATCATATAATACTCATGCGAGATGTTCAGAGCTCTCCTTTAACAAAGACCTTTGTCTCTTTCTGTAATGAATTGCAACTTAAAAATTACTCAAGAAGATTCCTTTAACCACTACCCCTCCTCGACTGTATTCATCTGTGTTTTTGTAAATCACACGTATTTCATAAAATCTCTCTCCTTTAAGCCAATAACAGGTGGAGACGCGTGCCTCCTGAATATGCCTCCACCTCTGAGGATGAGTTTGGCTCCAACCGCAACTCTCCCAAACACGCCCGCCTGCGGCCGGGCACGACCCTGCGCACCAGCCGGCTGGGTGTCTCCGCTCCTCTCACGACCAGCCCTGGAGGTCTCCTGCTCAAGAACAGAATGAGAGAACAGGAGGATTACATACGGGACTGGACAGCCCACAGCGAGGAGATTGCCAGGTACCTATCAACTCCTGTCCTATTCACACACATAAACACAATCACATACAACAAATACAAAACTGAACCCAAGCCGCTGTCAAGTGGCAATGCTACTGTATTTTGGCCAATGTGTAACCTGTTTATATTACAATACTGCCACCTTGTGGTTATTCTGGTGCACACTGAAATTAAATTCAGAATGTCAGAATTAACATTTGAAGTCCCTGTGAACCGGAAGTTGCGATCGTTTTTACTTCCGTATTGTGAAGCATTTCCGAGTGAAATGTAATTTTGAATGAGAAAAATAGTGGCTGTGGCTGTCGTCTTTCTCTGCGATTTGATTGGATGTATAAAAACAGCCGTTGCATTTTGAAATGGAACTGGCAGCAGACTGACAGTTGAAGGGGAGGAGTTAACGGATGCTCCGCCCAAGCCGTCTAACATACGTCATTTAAGATGAATAGTCACTACAGGAAGGATGTGCATTTTTCAGATTTTAACTAAAGATTATGAGGACACACGGATTTTAAAAAGAGAATGACCCACATTGATAAACTTTTTACAATAAACTCTGCAATATTTCATGAAATAGTAGGCATTGTATTTTTTCATTTCACTGGGACTTTAAAGGAATAGTTCGGGCAAAAATGAAAATATCACCCCTCGTGTCATTCAAACCCCTTATCACTTTTTTAATCTTGGAACCAAAACTCAGATTTTGTGAATAGAAAACCCAATACACAACTTTTTAAAAACTCCACAAATTTGTTCTGAAGAAAAAAGTGTATTCAAAGGATATGAGGGTGAATATATAACGCAACATTATAATGCATGAACTCAGACTTTAAAGTGACTTTAAAGAATGATTCTTGATGTCTTCGGCATGTTTAATCGTATATTCAGAAATGATGCATGTACTTGTATACGTGCATGTGCTTGAAGCCTATAGGGACCACCTAATGTGAATTTTGTTTGCATGATTGTCTGTTTATCTGTGAACCCCTAGTTTCTCGAAACCCATCTGAAGGTTAACAGGTTATTTCCCTGTGTGCGTAGGATCAGTCAGGACCTTGCCAAGGATCTGGCCATCCTGGCACGGGAGATCCATGACGTAGCAGGTGAGATCGACTCGGTCAGCTCCTCTGGCACCGCCCCCAGCACCACGGTCAGCACAGCCGCCACCACTCCAGGCTCCGCCATCGACACCAGAGAAGAGGTAAGCTTCTTTTTTTTAGCATCTGTTGAATGGATGTGAACTAGACAGTGATTGTTTCACCTTTATGTGTTTGTTGTTATTTCTCCATCATCACAGCTGGTAGAGAGAGTTTTTGATGAAAGCCTGAACTTCAGGAAGATTCCTCCTGTGGTACAGACTAAAGCCTCAGAGATCAACGGCAGGCCAGTAGAGCTTCGGCCCCGGGCTCCGGATAGCCTGGACCCTCAGACGGCCCTGCGCAGACGTACATGGAATCGGGATGAGGTGAGACCGGTATGAGCCTTTTAACTACATACAAATATATATCAGATCATTCACGTTGGTCTTGCTATCAATTTAATATAAATTATAATATAATATAATGAGTGTTAATATAAAAACAGCCATAACATACTTTAACCAGTTTTATTGCCTTTTTTTATTGGATGTTGTTTCTGTGGTAAATTATAATTGACACATTTTTTTACCTTTTTGATTGTTTTTTTTGCAGGCGGTGCTAGACAGTTTATTGCTGACATCGGTTTCCCAGCTGTCTTCAAAAATCCGACAG
Organism: Triplophysa rosa; assembly: GCF_024868665.1. Lineage (NCBI taxonomy): Eukaryota > Metazoa > Chordata > Actinopteri > Cypriniformes > Nemacheilidae > Triplophysa > Triplophysa rosa. The sequence goes on from NC_079898.1 coordinate 12,413,443, forward strand.
TCCACAGATAAAACTGCTGGCAAAATCAGGTCAGTCATGAAGCTATTAAAAGAGTACAATGTGTCTGATAATCTACTTACATTATAAAGAATTACACTTGAGCAAAGTAAAATACTGCAGATGTACAATACCAGTCAAACATTTTTGAACACTTACTCCTTTATTCATTTTTTTCCACATTTTGGAAAAATAGTAAGCTCATCAAAACTGTAGAGAACTATGAGGATTATGTTTTGACTAAAAAATCTAAGCAAGAAAATAAAACTTGTTATAATTGACCATCTTCAATGTAGTCACCTTTTCCCTTAAATTTGCAGAAATGTAATTTCTTGCCAAACTTCTTGCAGCTTCTTGAGGTTTAATTTTTATTCAATAAATAGTAGTAGTTTCTAATGAACAAAGTTTATTTGCAGAATTATATTTTGTCTATAAAACTAATTTTAGACATTTATAGATATAAACAGAAGATTAGAGACCAGAGATTGCTCTTTCTTATTTTGTATTGTTTTGTTTTTTTGTCAATTTTAAGGATTTTGTTCAAAGACAAGGACAGAAACTGGGATGATATCGAGCGTAAACTGTGTTTAGAAAATGAAGTCCCACTTCCCAAAACTACAAACAAGGTAAGATTTATTATCGCTGAGTGTCTCATTCTTGTACTTCATAGTGTCTTATTTTAATACCTGCACCTGTTTCATAATGAATTTTTTCTTTTTTCCCATTCAGGAAATTTCATCTATACTAACAGAGCTCAAGAGGGTGGAGAAGCAGCTTCAAGGTAAGTCTTACCACAAGGCTGATTCACGCTTATATAATATTCCCAATTCAATACTATCAGCTGATTGGTCCATGGTTACCAGTCACTTCCACTACGTATGGAGATGATGATAAATTCTTTCTCCCACTAAACCATCATTCACATTTTCTGATATATTTGTTCATCCCTGCAGTTATAAATGTCATGGTGGACCCTGATGGAACCCTTGATGCTCTGACCAGCCTCGGCTTGACCAGTCCTACCACTCCCAAACCCAGAAGCAGCCCCGGCACTCAGAGCGGATGGGGTCCTCTGCCCACTAATGGATCCACCCAGCCAACAATGAACATAACCAGCACCAGCCAAGAGTTACCCAGTGTGGGACTCAACTTTAACCGCTCACATCCCACTGGAGAGGAAAGTGCCATCGCTAGCAAATGATCGGAGCATTGGAAAACATTTCTCCTTAAAGGAAACTGGACTAACAAAACTCGTTCCTGAATGGATCTTCTATGTGTGTATGTATTGTATAGTGTACTGTGTATTCCCCTTTATGTGCCCGTGAGGATTGTGTATGGGGAATGTTTGATGTTTCCACCCTGTAGTGTAGCCTTTAGGATCTGACTACTTGGCGTAACTGAGCAGAACCACACCAAAACACACACAGCTGCATGTGACCGCAGGCAAGTGGCCGTCCATCTGTAGGCCAAATAAACTGCCAGACTGATCTCTTGTGACCGGATGCACACAACTCCAGTGCCTGTCTGCTCTCCTCTGAGCTTCACCTTTCCTTAACCTTTCAACAATCCAGTTTACCAAACTTAACAGAATGCAACGCACACACAGAACAATTTCAGTCTGTTTGGATGACTGTATTTCAAACTTTTTAGGCAGTACATTTTTCAAGATATTTACAATTTGGTGAATGTTGTTTTTTGAGATCTAGCAAAGTTTCTAAAAAAATATTGGATGCAACTGCGACGTAACTTGCAGACAAATGCATGGCATGCACCAATCCATTAGAAATCCTGGTAAAATCTTGATCATTCATCTCTTGATCAGCACTGTTAAAGGGATAGTTCATCCGAAAATGAAAATCATCTGTCATCATTTCCCCACCCTCAGATTGTTCCAAACCGGTATAAATTACTTTGTTCTGCTAAACACAAAGGTAGCTATTTGGAAACATGTCAGTGACTCCCATAGTATTTATTTTCCCTACTATGGCAGTAAATGGGGGATGAGATCTGTTTGGTTACTGACATTCTTCCAAATATCTTCCTTTAATTTATACAGGTTTGTAACAATCTGAGGGTGAGTAAATGATGACGGAATTTTCATTTTTGGGTGAACTGTCTCTTTAAAAGATGAATCAGCCTTACGTTTGTAAGCGATGTGTGTACTCACCGTTTTTCCACACATAACATTGTCTGTGACCTCATGGCGCTCTGATACCTTACAGCCTTCTGTTCATAAAAACGTGTTTCATCTCTGTGTGCATTTACTGTATACAGAATTTGTTTTCTTCTGCTGCTTGTCTGTATTTTTAGGGTGGGTAGAAAAATAAACCTGAACCACTCACCTTTCCTTATGATGACCTGTAGGAGAGTTTTTCTTACATATAATGCAACTGTAAGTAGGAAATAGTAGTTAGGTACAAGACAGAATACATGTAGTGGGCTTTTCTATGTTTTGTATAATGCCACTAAGTGCCCAGTGTTCTGAGTTTAGTCTTTTGTGGAAAAGATTTGATTTATTGTCCTAAAGTTTCATTTTGAACATCAAAAGCGTAATGTGAAATGGAATAAATTCAGAGCAAAAAAAGGTTATGACGCCACTACATTTCAATATACCCACTCAAAGGTTCTTAATAGTGGAACTTACATACAAACATAACCTGCGTATGACAGCCGACCACTTCATGAGAGTGAGGACAGCAGATAAAGTGCTTGGTACATCATTTTCCCTGTGCGGTTTACACATTCTGTATCATATCAGTGTTTTTTAATGGTTTTAATAAATGTACGGTTTATTTATTTTTGTTTATTTTAATACATTTTATTGTTATGCCACTTTTTTGTTCATTTTTTTTAAAGAATTTTTGCATACTCTCAATACATAAAGGGGGGAACAACATATTCAATAAAAGTTTTTTGTTTAATTTGGACAAGAGTTTTATTGTTTCTGGTTTGAAAAATGTGATATTATTAAGCGAAGCTTTGAAAGTAAATCGATGCGTATAAAATACATACTTCAAATTATACTATATAACAACAAACTAGCAACCAAGAAATAAGACAAATATAAACATGGCTTACCATTTTTCATATTTATACACTTTATATTAAACAGTACAAAAATGCAGGACTTATCTACATAATATAACGTGAATAATGTTGCTTATATACATTTGCTGTAAAACATTACTTCAAAGTCCATGGAATACAATGTACTACTTTAATGCTGAGCTCAGCGTTTGGAGCACATCTACGGGTCCAGCGTCAAACTTTTCCAGGACTTTGCCTGCTGTCGTTTGTACTGCTCCAGTTCCTAAGTAAAGAGACAGAAAATGCATCATCCCTTATTCATTACACATATAGCATACTTTCATCAAAAGGAATGAGATAAATTAAATGTTTTTAATTAAAATACATGTGTATAGTTACTACTGTGATGTGGACCTCGTTAGACAGAATGGCTTAGCTTTATTTCTAAAGAAACTGCATACATTAAATGTAATTAGCTTTAAACGTTTTATACATCTAATTCTATTAATATAATTTACAAAAATGTCCATTTTCATTTACGACATTTTATGTTTAAATTCATTCATTAGAACACGCCACAAAATCACCACAGAAAATGTGAATGTCTGGAGATTTTGTCTGGGTGTACTGTACTGATGACTCAATGACAGAATAAAACAGTACAGTGTAAAGTACAGTAGACTTAAGGCTACTGAAGGGCAGAGTGTGTTTAGTGTTGGGTAACTTTCGTTCACGTATTTTAAACAACAGCAGAGCAAGTATCAGTTTGGAGCATCAGTCAATCTGAGCACAGCTCAGTACAGGCAGCTTTTACTGCAGGGTAATGTAAAGTCATGACTAGAGGTTAACAGAGGACAAAACTGTGGCGTGTGTTTTAGATCATCTGGCAACTGTGGTGATCTTCATGTGAAATAAAGTTTGTACCTGGTCTTTCTGTGCTCTAATTGCATCTATAAGGGGCTCACTATACTGGGGGTCTTTGGCAGGATCTTTCAGCTCTGTACGTTCCTTGGTGTTCTGAAATAAAAATTTACAGAAAGAGTTTATCTGTTGTGAACGTTTTGTGTGTGGTGTTGTCTTTATCAATAGCAAAAAGTACCTCTGAAGGGAAAACCCTTTCAAAAACCTTTTTCCAAAGATCTAAGGGGTTTTGAGCATGTAGGGCTCCAATATCAACATCAGATGTTACAGGAGGACCTAGAGGATGAATTCATCAAAATACAATGAGCACATATAAAAAGTGAATTTGTACATAAACAAAGGTGAACGTTCATATTTAGATGCTGTCACTATTTTGTTTTTTTATATCATAATGTGCTACATAAAGTCTCTACATAAGAACTTCAACATGATTAATAATGCTATACAATAAAGATGGCCATTTTACCAATCTGACTGAGGGAGTCTAAGCCAGCTGGAATAACCAAGGGTTTGCTGGGATCTGTAGATACTGACTTTCTAAAAAACATAAGAGAAATAATACACTAATCTGATATATCACAGAAGAACAGAAGATCTTAAGTTCACAAGAACGAAAAGTTCATACGGTCTTTCAGTCCCAAACGCCAACTGATTAACTAGACTCCTGGCTTTAGACATTGTCGCTTCTGATTTGCTGTTGGTGAACTATGAACATTCAAACATAACATCACTATAAACAACAGAAATAAACAGGTTTATTTAGAAAAGCTGGGATGTAACAAAAGAATGCAAACAACATGAAATAGGTAAGATCTTCTCACAATCAACGACGCTCCGTAAAAGTGGGCAACAAACCGTAGAGTCTTACAGATCACCTTTCTCTTCTCTGAATCAAAGTCCTAAATCGAAGGGACAAATTCAGTGTGAATAGAAGGATTGAAGATTTAAGATGCATTTTCCACAAAATGTCAATAATACTATGCAGTTTTTACCTGAAAGATGTCAAACTTGCTACCAATTATGAGTAGAGGGACTGTAAAGGGGCTGATGAGCTCCCTGTCCTGTTAAAGATAGAACGTTCAATGTCAGAGATTGCAATAACAACTTAACAAAAGCAGTACACGTTTTATTTACAGAAATGCGATTTCTGTTCGCATATCTCACCGGATAGTCTTTGTGGAGGACTCGTGGAACTCTGTTCTGGCTTTGTTGTTTGCCAGACCTGGATTCTCCTGTCTTCTGAGCTGAGGAACACACTCTTTCCACATGGCTTCGAGCTGAATCAAGCAGTCTCTCCATAGTCTCCCACAAGGCATTGGGTTTAGACAGATCCAAAACAAGCGCCACAGACAACGTACTGCGAAAACAAACAAGTTAGTTATGTTTGCATTTCAAATGTTATTCCTTATGCTTTTTCTCTCATGTATAAACAGACATGCATATTAATAACAATACGTTAAAATATCAGTCAGACCTGATATTGTCAGCTGTTATGGGAATCTGAACTAGGTCTGATAAAGACATGCCTCCTCCTAATTCCCAGAGATGAGCTACGTCTTTCGGCTACAGAGAAGAAAAGATGCATAAACACACTCGAGATAGTATGAACACAAACACATTCATGTACAGTAAATGAAAATGTTAACATTGTACCGTGTTATGGCCTCTTGCTCGTCTACCATAAGTGTACTCCAATGCAAGAGTGGGCTTAGGTGCTTCATCTCTGGTTTGAATAAAAACAAACGTGAAATGACATGCTAAAAACGAGATTAATGCATATCAAACTTACCTGTCGAGAATTCTCAGCAATATTGTTGTTTTACCCTGGAACAAAATGTGGATTATCAAATATACGTGTTTGTTGATAACAACAATAGTTTAGCATTAACACATATCGATTAGTTTAAAAACAGTCTTATATTTCAGGCACGTTTACCCCTGCTTTACTGCCCATAAAAAAAACAGTCCTCTCGGTGGGGAAGTGCGCATCTTCTTCAGTGTCCTCTTCATCATCCCTGTTCTCCCTGTTGCGAACCTCCGCTGCAGCCACATCCCATAATGTGTTCACGCTTTGAGACATTCATATAATCTTTTAATAACGGCAATGTCCAGCCAGTGATTCGCATGCATGTAATTCCGATTACTGAATAGCTTTTACGCTAACTCAAATTGAACGGGGAGGAAAATGATAATACTGTCGAAAATAAGTCGTTCAATAACTTACCTAATTTTAGGCATTACCACACAATGTTCCTTGAATATACTGTATGACTGTTTTCGTGAGACAAGTTAGATTAAATTAGATGCTTCAGTGGTTTGCAGACGCTTGATTACTGTTGCGAGGGGTAACACGTCGCTGTTTGATGATGTATTCATCAAGCGCATTATGGGAAATAGAGTTTTTGTAAGCACATCTATATAATAAGATTTAAATATTGTTTATATTTGGGAGTATAATCAATAGTCTGTCAAATGTAATACGATAGAGAATTATAAATTATAACACCTTTTTATATTATAAAACTATGTTTGTTTTTACTGAATGTAAATCACAGCTTGCTTATAGCCCATGCTGTGGTGCTGCTAACCTTAGTTCACCTCACATGAAAAAGGAAAAGTAGGGAAGCGGATTTAAGAAAATCATGCATGATGGATGAAATACCACGTGGCCACCATAGACAACAAATATCAGAACTGTGTTCAATGAACATTTTCAATGGCAGATTTTTACGTTGGCCCCTCAATCCATGTGTTAACATCCCAGCTCACAACCACAATCTTTAGCATAGCATCTTTGTGTGTGTTTGACATAATAGAACAAGAAACACATGCACCTTTTCTGATAAAAATACTACAGTTGAAATGGCTATATTTTTAAACCTTTATTATGTGTAACAATAAAGTACTTACAGTCACACTAGAAATAAGTCATTATAGATAATATTTTGGATAAAATAGATAGCCTACATACGAATGGATGTATTCAGATTTCATATGTCTCAAGTGAAATATATACAATATAGAACCTAGAGAGACTACGTAGAAAATAAAGAACATAAACTGTAATTTTATTGTTATGTAGCACACTCAAAAGGTTAACGTCTGATGATGTGGTCTCTTATCTTAAAGCTGATGATGCCCAATATGATAAGTGCAGGCAGGAAAGCATAAAGCAGAAGGAAGTCTTGTGTGTAGCGTGAGGGGGCTCCAGGATAACCCTCATCTATGATCTTATTGCCGTTGTCTATTACACATGATCCTGGAAAACCAGCTACAGGTGCTGCGTGAGAGCAATGACGATGTCAAGATATACACAGCTCATATACCACAAGATTTGTAAAGAAAGAATTCAATTAAATTGAGAATTTGTCTTACTACAGGAGAAGTTCAGGCCATAGAACTCAGTGACGATGAGAATCTCACAGCCGTACTTCTGGAAGGTCAGATAACTCAGCCATTGGAACACCACAGGCATTTGCTTAAAACCCCTATGGAATTAAAACAGATTTGAATGTTTTCCCCTTTTTTAGTTTCTTATATTTCAAATTTCAATATAAATATTACCTTAGGAATCCAGAGCCCACCATGATACCCGCTATATTGAGTAGAGCTACCCCACTATTGACCATGTTGGGGTCTTGAACAACACCCAACAAGACCAGCGTTAAGAGTTCTCCTACAATATGAGGCACCAGGACCACTGCTGAAAAACACAGGAATCTAAAGGGATCTGGGTTCATGCCAACAGTCCTACAAAACCACACACCACACACAGAGAAACAGCATCAAAAGTGAAAGATTACAAAGATTTCCAGGCCTCATAAACTCAGATTTGAACTCACCTGACATAAGTTCTGTGAACTCAATTACACACCCTCATACTGTACTTACCAGTACAAGAACGAAGTGAAGACGAAGATACTGATGATACTGAAGGGAAGAATATGAATAACATAAGCCAGAAACATCTGCCACTTCTGGTACAAGCCATCTTTACTCTCCTGATCAGAAATGGCCCTTAAAGCGGGAACTGTTGAAAGAGAGCATTATCATTTTTAATCATTCTATTTAAATGGCTGAAACAAAATGTGAAAATACAGTAGCATACATGTTTTGTAGCACCAATTATGTGTTATCTCAAACAGATCCATATTCAAAACCAAGCAATGTTCATGGACAGTTTAGAGAACATTCTGCATTCTGCATGAGAAGCATTCTCTTATCTGGTGACCTACTGTGAGATGTGATCTCTTATCAGCCATGAACTGATATGTAAATAATAGAGAAAAAGACAGGAATTATGTTTCCCCGAAGGATCGGCTGAATCTAACTGTTGCTTCACCTTACTTATCATCTCTGCTCTGTAATTTGTGATTTGGGAATTTACCTGCAGCGCTGCATTTTAACAAGGCTACAAGAGCCGTCTTTTACACATGTTTTCAAATGTTTTTTAAAGGTGCTGTGAGTCATTTTTTGGAAGATTTATTGACAGAAATGCAATGTAATATACATAGCTATGTGTTCAGAGGTGTATAAAGACCTTACATAACGAAGCGTTATGTTTTTATTACCGTCAGCTATTTCTATCTACAATACATACACCGCGGGTCCCTTTGCATGGAATTCATCATGTTGTTTCTACAGTAGCCCTAAACGGACAAACTGCTCTACAGAGCGCGTTTCATAAATACATTATCTCCGTCGGCAAAGAAGCAAAAGCCTGATGACATCTTAGTTCTGTGTCAGCCGCCGCAGTGCTTCGAAAGGGAGGGGTGGGCCGAGCTGTTGGTTTCATTTCGCAACCTCACCACCAGATGCTGCTAAATTTCACAAACTGGACCTTTAAGTCTCAAAAAAAGGAAGGTTTTCTGGATCAGATGCAATACTCACACAGGGCCACAGCATTCAGCATGCCGGTGTAGGGCGATGCACCCATGGCTTGGTAGATGATGCCGATTCGGTCCTGCACGGCACCTTTAGATACATTGATATCCAGCTTCATAACAAAAAAAGCAATAAAGAGGCCGTAGATGAGATTCTGAGAGAGCCGCATGAGAATCCCCATTTTGTCACGAGACACATTGCGCACAGTCCTCCTGCATACATGAATGCACAAAAAATATACAATCAGTACCCTATAGTTTAATGAAAATGAAATGAACTGAAACTGAATCAAGTCTTGGTTTTGGTTTACTGTCCCTTTAAGCAGTTTTTGTCAGTATGGCTACGGTACCTAAGCAGAACGTTCAGTTTGGACATGCAGTTGGGCGACTCCTTGCTTTTAAATGGGATCATGGGTTTGTCTGGTCTCTGGCAGCTCTGTTCGATCCTCTCCAGCATGTTTTTATAGATGTCTGAGCTGCAGTAGGCTGATGTAGTGTCATGCATCCGACTGTAGGTGGCAGCTTCTCGCTCACTGCAGCGAGTGTCCACCGAGGTCAGATCCACTGTCAATCAAAACAGATTTTTTGATTAAGTTGAACAGGTTGTCCCACGCAGCCCCTCCCACCCCAGCTGTTTACTATTTGAAGCATTAAAGGTAAATGATTTATAGCACTACACTCTTATGCCAAAGCCCTACCGTATATATCGAAGGGGTTGCAGTACTCGGGACACTCATATCCACAGCTGCTAAAGAAATCGACCATCTCTCCAGGCTGTCCACAGAACACCAGTTCTCCTCGACTCATGATGGCTATTCTGCTGAAGATCTGTAGATGTTTAAACATGTGTCAGATGTTTAAACATATAGCTTGCTATTGCTATAGGTTGTTAGAAGAAGAGGACATATTTAGAGATATCTTCTCTGTCTACTCACTCTGAAAAGTTCTGAGCGGGGTTGATGTATGGTGACTATGACTATTCGATCCCTTTTGGCCAGTTCAGAAAGCAACACCACAATGTGATTGGCCGTCATGCTGTCCAGTCCTGTGGTCGGCTCATCCAAGAGGATCACTTCTGCGATTACGAAACAGGAAAAAAAAATACAACAACTGGCTCCTCAAACTTTCTAAAAGTCCACTTTATGTCCTTTGAGACACAAGTTTTTAATTCAAGTCATTTAAACAACTAATAGATTTTTCTTTGTTTAAAGATAGAGGCAAATTAATTGGCTGATGAATTCATTTATTGCATGATTGGAGAAGGCAGCAGATGAATGCCGCTCATAATTGCCGGTTTATGTCCAGTTTGGAGTGGTCTTGACTAATCCTTAGTCCACCGTCCCAGAAGACCCCCGAGGTCCAATAAGCCAGATAAAGGCTCTAGAGGGACACTCAAAGACCGCAGCTTAATATTAAAAATGTGATAGGCCTGCTTATTCTGCTTCACTCTCTTTCCATTATTCCAATCCTCAGTAATCCTTCGAGGGACCTTGGGTCGCTATACTCTGCATTTAAATAACATACTGTAGGGTTACATCATCTGAGACTATAGCGTGTTTGTACACTAAGACAAGACAAATATGATATTGTTACAATATGTGTTACTACTATGACTAAAATTAGAAAATAAAATATTGATTAGCTCTCCTATGATTGTAAGATCAACTTCTCAAATGTTCCTCTGCAGAGCGCATGCACTTACTTGGGTCCTGAAGCAGCTGGCTGGCGATGGAGACCCTTCTTCTCTCTCCTCCAGAGATGCCCGGGAAAACACGGCCCCCAATCACGCTGTGAGCCACATGTCCTAAACTCAACTCTGCCATGACTGCGGTTACCTACGGAAAGTTTTGATTTTTCATAATGAATAGATATGATAATGTCCATATTATAACTTCCAGTTTATTGTTTATGAAGCTGTGTATTAATCTTTCAAATATGAGAGGACTGCAGGTGAGCGAAACTCACCTTTTTGCGTATAGCCTCAGCAGAGTGCTGTCTCAAAGCCAGCTGAGCTGTGAATGTCAGAGTCTCCTCCACTGTCAGATAACTCAACAGATTGTCACTCTGAGAAACAAGCAGAAAGCATTTCTGTGTAACCATTCAACATAACACTACATATTTTCCACAAATATTATTTATTTTACATTATATTATACACAAGTGAATAACTCCTACTGGGGGTTAAAGTTCAAGGAAAGTTAACAAGTCTGGTTTAGAACTTCTGATGGAAAGGGTATTAAGACCTATGATGAAGCAATATGTGCACCTTTGGCTTAGAAAAGCATTTAATTACTCGGTTAGATTATAGCTTCCTTGCCATAAATTGAATCTGTAAAAATTACCTGCAGTAACTGCCATCTCTCTACGCTTATTTAATTTAGCAGAAGATATGCATGAATGGCTCACAATATTATAATGAAGTCATGTATGGTGGCTGCTAATTTCCGAGTTGACTTGAAAAACTAACTTTTCTGTCCACTTTACTGAGTTTGTTTAATGTCTGGTTGTGGAAGACTTGACCTCCAGTTACCTATCGAACACATTCACCCGCATACTTTCTATGACTGAGCAAAGTTCTGTGACAAGCACTGTCGCCAAAGATAACTACATAACACACACAAAGACATTTGGTGCTTTGAAAATGCCATAAAAATATTAATCTTCATTTTACTTGAAAACATCTTGTAAAATAAACTCACCTGGAGCACATAAGAGAAGCAATCTTGAAATTGTTCCCTTTTTAGCTTTCTTCCATTTATAAAAACCTCTCCCAGTAGGTTACCAGTATTCCCAATTCGTCCCGCTATAGCATCTAAAAGAGTGGTCTTACCAGAACCTTAAAACGCAGGTCAATATAGTGTTTATTAACTTTATGATATGATTTGATATTTACATTGATGAACATTGTCTTTGTAACTGTATGAAATTGTATCTAAAAGGTCATTGATGGCTTATTTAGAGATTTACTTTATCATGCCATAACACATCATGTCATAACACATCATGTGATGCAGCGAACAGTATTGAACTCTGTGACGATATTTGTCATATCACATTTGCATTATTTTTATTAATTATTATACTCTCAAACCCTAACAAGCAGACCCAGTACATACTGTATAAAGACAAAACCAAATTATTAGGAATATGTATAGGAATTACACAAAATAAAACTGCATATTCGTTTGGTATATTTATTAGTCTAAATGTTTTTTATGTTTTATGTTTTTAAATGTTTAATATTTATTTATCTCCTATGTTATTGGTGTCTTACCTGAGTTTCCCAGAATTCCCATGATCTCGCCACTGTCCACATGAAATGACACCTCATTCAATATTTGTCTTGTCCATTTTTTTGTAAAAGATGGAAGATCCCACCAAGGTCCTACACGCTCACTGAAACATAATTTTCACATGAAATAATTATTATAAACAAATATGACATTTTTTTTTTTTTACACATTCATATTTAAAAGTTATTTATTAATAAGTAAGCTTAGGTGGTTAATCTGTAATTAAATGTGAACAATACAATTATTTTAAATACTTTTCTTTTACTATTACTACTTCAACATTGAATATTATTGTTGTTGTTTCTTAAGTATTTAAAGTTAATTTAAAATAGTTTGGCTATTTAATTGTATAATTAGCCAGAAACAGATTTAAAATTAAATTAAAACTGAAATTAAAATATTTTACATAATTTTTTTTGTGTATTCATCCAACTTTTGTTCATGACCTGATCATGTCTGTAATATTTTTTATGTCTTTAAAATAAAATAATCTTGTCAAGCAGTATTACAGCAATATAAGCAACAATATATAGTCTATATAAAATATACCTGCAGTATATACCCGCTGACACTATTTTAAAGCTGTCATGTTAGAAGGACTCAATAACAAACAGGCAATTCCATTCTTACCTTACAGTATAGGAAACGTTTTTGACACTCAGGCAGCTTGAAGGTTCTAGGTAGTTTGGGTTTGGAATGACTGTCCCCGTCTCTGATACCATCTTAAAAGATGCATTATTCTCCTGCATGGGATAAGATCTAATCGTTGTCATTTCAGCTTAAAGACTCTCATAAGAGTTTCTCAGTCGGGTCCACTTGTCAGCTGTCTGAACATTTCACATTGCGTGGATGAGGGAGAACCATAAACAGAGACTCTTATCAGTAGAACTTTGCTCCATTTGCTATATAGAGTAGGATCTCTTTGCCGTCTCATTTCAGTTTTCCAGGACAACAATAGGAGCAGGCACTTCTCTAAACAAGAAACTGGTTCAGAGGGGCACAGACCCCCTTCACAGACACTTCCACTGGACAGATCTTCAAGCACTATGTCAGACCAGAGCGTTTTTCACTCGGGAGATGTCTTCAGCTCCACAACCGTCAAACAGAGCATGGTGAGTTCATGAAGCATGTAGTACGCAGAAATGTTAACTTTCCCTGTAGTAACCTAAAGTTTATTATTGAGTGTATCTTCCTGTTGTAGCTCAGTTGTTTTAATGTATACATTTATAGCACTACTTCTGAGCTATTGATTTTTAGAGTTCATTTCAGGAGACGCTGTTCAAAAGGCTCCATTACATAAATGGACATAACTGAACCCTGAACCATCAAATTCTCTTATCTACTGACATTTGATAGATCTGATAAATAAAATGCAATCATAATATACTGATATTACCTGATAGTGTACACTTTTGCAATGGCAATGGCAACCGCCACTAACTTTTTACATTTTCCAACACAAACAGAATCGAGACGTCAGACTTTTCTCATCGCCTGAAGAAGACATCAGTCTGTATTTTACTTACAGTGGGGGTCGCAATGAACTTGAAGTTCGCAATCTGAACTATGAGGTTAGAATTTGAATTTGTTTTGTTGTTGTTGTTCTTTTACTCAGAAAGTCATACAGGCTTGAAATGACAAGAGAATGAGTAAATAATGTATGAATGTTCATTTTTGAGTGAACTGTCCCTTTAAATGTGATAAACCATATTTGTAGCTATAAGACCTGTGTGAATGGAACTGAATGACAAACAGTACATCTAATAAACAGCAGTCACACCATTGATTTTGTTAATGCTCAGACAAAAAAGTTATAGCATCATCGATTTGAATATTATCAATGTAATGAAAACCATTTCAAAGTTTGCCTATACCTTAAAGGGCTAGTTCACCCAAAAATGAAAATTCTGTCATCATTTACTCACCCTCAGGTTGTTTCAAACCTTTATACATTTCTTTGTTCTGCTAAACACAGAGAAAGATATTTGTAAGAATGGTAGCAATTTTCAGTTCTGGGACATCATCCACTACCATAGTAGGAAAATAATATTGTATCTTTTTTTGTTCTGTTTAAAGCGGCCCAAACACACGTGGTTTCTGCCAATCTCATATTAATCTTGAGTACCTATAGAGTAGTATTGCATACTTTGTATCTTCGAAGAGTATTTAGTTTGAGCACATTTATAAAAGATAGATACAGCTGTACGATTTTTTCCGAAAGCATACGGAGCGTGCGGGGGGGGGGGTTGGGGCTTCATGAACTAAAACATGCGCATCCATTGCCAACAAAACACAGACATCAGTTTCACTCACCGCATGCGGTTCATGTCTGTTATCTTTTAGCGCTTGGACGGCTCCATCTATCAGTTTCAAACGATCTGCAAATCCAGCGTTATATCCACCATTTATATAACATTCGTCACCCAAATGCAGTGAACAAACGAACACCTGAACTTCGCGAACGTATGCTCTCTCTCTCTCTCCTGCACACAAGTGAAAGTGATGTCTGCGCATGCTCCTTCTCCTGCTCTCCTTGCTGCCACGTGGGCGTGCCACATGCTTTTCCGGGAGAATTGTCCATTAAGGGACTAAGAAAAATTGTTACGAAACAGTTTTATATGTTCGAAAAAAAACTTCCCCGAAACCTGTACGATTGCTGGGGGAGTGTATCACGTACAGAAATACTACGTAATACGCCCAACTCGTTTTTTAACAAGTTGACCATGTTAAGCATGAGAAGACAGCACGTTTAACAGTGTAAAAAAGTCAGAATGCATGACACGCCGTTGCAGCACCCCTTTAACACAAAATGACATATTTTGAATATGGGAAAATTTAGGAAAACAAACCTTTGACTACCATTTTAATTTTTCCTACTATGGTAGTCAATGATGTCACAGAACTGAAAATTGCTAACATTCTTCCAATTATCTCTTTCTGTGTCCTTTAGAAGAAAGTAATTTATACAGGTATGAAATTACATGAGGGTGAGGAAATGATGACAGAATTTTCATTTTTGGGTGAACTGTCCCTTTAAAGTTGATTAAACTCCAAATATCTATCAGCGCCACTGTATAACGTGATGTTCATCTATACGTGTTCACAGGTGGACACAGCAGCACAGATACCTTGGTATGAGAGGCTGTCCGAGTTTAAGATGCCCTGGGAGATGCACAGTAACAAGCAAACAGCCATTAAAGATTTAAACTTACGTGTACACAGCGGCAAGATGCTTGCTGTCATTGGCAGCTCAGGTACGGTGTTCAAAATCTTTGAGTAAACTTTATTTATAAGAATTTGTTGAACAAAAGCATTTGGGAAAAAAGAACGAAAAGTTACAGGCACTCGTCGTTTTAGGTTGCGGGAAGACCTCGTTACTAGACATCATAACATGTCGAGATGAGGGCGGCTCTAAGAAGTCGGGAGAGATTCTGATCAATGGCAAACCTTGCACACGGTCCCTGGTGAAGAAAAACATCGCGCACGTGCGGCAGGACGACCGTTTATTACCGCATCTCACAGTGAGAGAGACGCTCGCTTTTGTAGCTAAACTTCGGCTGCCAGCACACTTCAGTCAGAAGCAGAGAGATCAAAGGGTGAGTCTGAGATGTGATATACAGTAATCACTCTATGCATACTACTGTAAACTCCGCCCAGTTAAAGGTTACCTGTGATCAACCGGTGCCTATTTGACCTCGACAGGTTGATGACGTCATTGCAGAACTGCGTCTGAGGCAGTGTGCCCACACGCGGGTGGGAAATGAATATGTGAGGGGGGTGTCAGGGGGTGAGAGGAGAAGAGTGAGCATTGCTGTGCAACTACTCTGGAATCCTGGTGAGACTAAAGTATTATATAGACGGTTTCAGCGGCAACAACATAAACAAACGTCAGTTGACCCAAACTTAACTTACGGTAGACCTCCGCAAAGAATCAATAACCGCTGAGTAGTCTTATTTTAATGTAATACAATAAAATATTAATATGAATATTATTTAAATATCAAATAAATTGTTATATTATAACCAAACACAAACCGGAAGTTAACTTAGGGCCAGCGCATGCTTCAGATGCAACCGTCATAGACCGTTTCATGGGACGCGCGCGCCTGACCACCAGTTAGTGCTAGTGTCTAATAATATAACTATTTATTTTTTATTTAATTTATTTTAATGTTGATTTGTATTATTATTTTACTGTATAATAATTGTATTAAATAAACGTTTTGTTGTATGTTATTTTATTAAATAAAAACATTTGCTGAATTGGTCCTGTAGTTCGGTCGCATTTAAACAAACCTGATATCTAGCGGTTGAGCTTGGTATCGGAGTCTAAATTCAAAATATTGGAGAGAAGTTTAGCAAAGTAACGGTTCTTCTCGGTTTCTTTTGATTGTTATCAGAAATAATCTACAGGCACTCAATTGTTTGTGAATGTGTACCGGAAGTTCAGTTGGGGTCACAAAAGTGCACATGCACAGTAACGTTTGTTTATGTTGTTAAGATGAAACCGTCTATAAACTTGTTATTAACTGTTATTTATTCCTCTCTTAATAATACTGTACATGCATCTTAGGTATTCTCATCCTAGATGAGCCTACCTCAGGTCTAGACAGCTTCACGGCCCATAATCTGGTCATTACATTGTCCCGTCTGGCCCGAGGGAACCGTCTGGTCTTGCTTTCCGTCCATCAACCCCGTTCTGATATCTTCCAGCTCTTTGATTTGGTGGTTCTCTTGTCATCTGGTTCAGCCGTGTACTGCGGTCAGGCCAAAGACATGGTACCCTACTTTACCGCTCTCGGATACCCGTGTCCACGGTTGTGCAATCCTTCTGACTACTATGGTGGGTGGGAAAGATCCGGTGCCTTTAGTTCATTTTTGGTTTGGTTGTTGGTTCAGAACTGTCAACCTCCTTTGCAGTGGACTTGATAAGCATCGATCGGCGTAATCCTGAAATAGAAGCAGCGTGTTTGGAGAAAACCAGGACATTAGCAGCACAGTTTGTAGAAAAGGTGAAGAACACAGAGGATTTCATGTGGAAATCAGAAGATTGTGGTTCACAGCAGGACAGTCCTCCAAGGTAAATCCTAACTTCTTACATTTATATGAATATAGTTGCTTTCACACCAAAACTATTTCATATAATCAGTTGTTATGAGCTCACATATTAGTATAAAAAAAGAAGTGGGCAGATTCGAAAGCTGATAAAACATTTTCCTACACCATCAGCATCGCCCCCATCTCAAAGACAGAAGCAGTGATCACCGTGTCCCAACAGGAGAGTTGTCTGCCGGGTAAACTGCACCAATTCACAGTCCTGATCAAGTAAGTTAAGTCAAAGAAACACTTTGAGGCAAATTGATTAAGAATCAAATGGTATTTTAATAATTCATAGCTGATTCATTCACAGCTTCATGTCTCCTGACAGATGTTTTATGCTACTTTCAGACGGCAGGTGTTTAATGACTACCGGGATCTGGTCACACTGATGGTTCATGGTTTTGAAGCCCTGCTGATGTCACTGCTCATCGGTTTTCTGTACTATGGGGCTGGAGAACAGGGTCTTTCTGTCCAAGATACTGTGGCTTTGCTCTACATGATGGGGGCCCTGACCCCCTTTGCTGTGGTGCTGGACGTCATAGCAAAATGTAAATATACAAATTGCAGTCTATCGTTAAAATGTTAAGGTTATTAATGTTTTTTTATTGTCAATTAAAAAGAAGTGGCGTAATGTGTTGTGTTCCACAGGTCATTCAGAGAGAGCCATGCTTTATCATGAGCTGGAGGATGGAATGTACTCTGTCACCTCATACTTTTTTGCCAAGGTACATAAACGGCATTGTGTAAGAGTTTTAACAGAGGAATGACAGTGGTGTAGATGAACCTTTGTGCTCCATAGACAGACTTAAAGCAGAACAAGAATATGAAAGGCAAATCAGTGTTGATTTTTAGTAGAGGTCATGAGTTAAATATTAGCTACTGTTTGTTTGAATCGTTTGGCTGTTGGACTTAGTCACAACTCTGAACTATATTTATTATTATTAATTGTTATTTATTATTATTTGTTATTTATTAGTTATTAATTAATAGTAATAATTGATATTAATCGTTATTATTATTATTTGTTCTTTATTATTTATTAATTGCCATTATTAATTGATATTAATCATGATTATTATTGTTATTATTTGTTATTTATTATCTATTAATTAATATTATTAATTGATATTAATCATTATTATTATTAGTTATTAATTGATATTAATCATTATTATTATTGTTATTATTTGTTATTTATTATTGATTAATTGTTATTAATAATAATTATTATTATTATGCTGACCTTAGGTAGTAAAACTCATTGTCTCTTTCAGGTCCTCGGTGAGCTTCCAGAGCACTGTGTTTTTACACTGGTATACGGTGTGCCCATCTACTGGCTGGCTGGGCTCAATGGTGCTCCCGATCGATTCCTTCTCAACTTTCTGTTGGTGTGGCTGATGGTGTACTGCAGTCGCTGCATGGCACTGTTTGTGGCAGCAGCCCTGCCAACATTGCAGACGTCTTCTTTCATGGGCAACGCGCTCTTTACTGTCTTCTACTTGACAGCGGGCTTTGTCATTAGTCTGGAAAACATGTGGCTGGGTAAGAACGTCACAAAATTCACTTTAAACTATCGCCCTTGATAGACAAAATAATACAATAATAAATAATACAAATGTAATAATTCGTGTTACAAATACCATTATGAACTATCAGTTGTTTACCATTAAAATCAATACAAAAATCCTATACGTACTGTATTTTGGGCCTCAGTCCAGTAGGATGTAGTAGAATAACATCCCACCTATTGAAGACCAACAGTGACCATTATAGTTACCTCAAAAAACAAAACAAGTCCCATTATAACCGTTAAATCCATTCAAATATCTGTGCTGGTTCTACTTTTCTTTTTAGCAGGACAGTAGCTTTAAATCGTTTAGTTTTTGCTCTACGTCAAATCAAAATGAGTACTAACTTCTATCCCCTCAACAGTGGCGACCTGGTTTTCTAACATATCATTCATGCGCTGGGGTTTTGAAGGAACGCTGCAGGTTCAGTTTCGTGGTGTCAAAATCCCAGTCTCTATTGGAAACATGACTATAGAATTGGATGGTATTAAAGTGAGTAACTCTGACATGTAAAACACTATTCTGTTTCTTATCACGGACACCAAGCGTACCTAGTTCAATTGTTCCAAATTGTTTTTCAGGTTGTGGAGATGATGAAAATGAACCAGTATCCCCTTTATGCCTGCTACCTGGTGCTTATCACTGTTGCTTTAGTTTTCATGCTCCTCTATTTTCTGTCACTCAGATTCATTAAACAGAAGTCCAGTCAGGATTGGTGAGTGTAGTGTAGTCTTTAGTAACAGCATAAAGTTTGTGTAAATACACCTAGATGAGCTACAATTGGACATGGTGTTGTGCTCATGGTACAAAAGACATACTTGGACAGAGAGATTAAGCTTGTAAGCTTGTAAGTGTGCAAAACCTTTTTTGATTGGGGGAGAGAAAAAGGTTTAAAGCTACACCCTGGACATGAGATTTGTTTACAGTCAGTACTGTGGATTATTGAGGTTCATTGCACTACTACTGGCTGCCGCTGGATGGCAGCAATATACAATGTTTCTTTGCACTTTGGAGTTGTTTGCCATCGTTTAATTATTAACCTTTTTAATAAACCACTCAAGCATGAATTTGGTACCTAGCGTTCAACAATCTTTTCATGTGACAAATTCGATTTCATTCATTCATGTCTTGTCTTTTATTTACTTTTGTACTGCGTAATCTATTTGTGTTATTGAACTACTGTATGTACTACCACATGTGTTGCGACAGCTTTGTTTACAGGCTTGGGCTACTTTTGTGTAGCCTACACACTGCACTAGTGAACAATTCTGGTGAATGTGTTGCTCATTTCTGTTTGATTTTACATGATTCAGCTATCAGCTTAAATTGTAAAACACTGCATGAACACAGAATTTGACATTCAAATTTTTTTGCCGTAACGCAGTAACACCATTTTTCTTAAAAAGTGCAACTACGTGTCACATTTTAATAGCAAATCGCTTGTAATATTAAACTGATCTCCCTAAAAATTTACAGAGTGAGAGGTCAAACCCATTCGGAGTCTCTGAACTTCCGCTGACTGCCACTAGGTGGCAGTGATGTTCTTTCTCTTTCCTTAAGCACTTATACAGTACTGTATATCTTTGGCTGCAGTTTACCGTGCTGCTTTGGTAAATATCTATAAACAGCTTCTCTTTGTTCCAATCCAAATATTCGTTTATTAAGATACATGCAGATTTTACAGCTTATCAAAGGGTGTGCCAATAGGGTTTATCCCAAAGCCTTGGAAAGGTTTTGTAAATCACACCAGAAGTGCATTTGTACGTGAAAAGCAAGATAATGCAAGTTTTGCACTTGTGCTAAATCCTGATAAATCTACTGAAAATGTTTAAAAAGAAAGTGGAGCGATGGATGCAAGTCATTGATCCATGAATATAATATTATTGTACAGCATACTGTACATTACTGTCCATAATGGAGTATGTCTAGTTTTGTAATAATCTGCATATTTGATCCTACCTATAAAATGCATAAGCCATCTTGCAGAAATACACATATCCATTTAGAACAATTAAAAAACAATGAAAGTGTTTGTTTACATTTATTTGCATAAATACCTATGTACACAATATCATGTTAACCACAACATCATGAAATTATTATTAAGGGCAGGAAACAAAATCGAGCAGACAAACAATCACAGTATAACACAGAACCGATGCACATCCGTTTCATATATAAAAAAGGTTAATGGAGGAAAAGAAAAGAAAAGGTTGTCTAGTCATCTGCAGGCGTCGCTGATTCAAAATGCTGTTGCTTCAGTTTATCAGCATAGAACCTAAATGACTCCTGAAAAACAGAAAGATCAATGTGAAGTCAAAGGTGAAACCAGCAAATATTTTCCCCAAAATAAATGATACACAGTGCGTGTCAGAATCAGTGGGTGTCGTGTGTGGTTATGCTTTTCCTGCCCTCTGGGGCAAACTATTACCAACCACTCGCTTGCAAACAATCCCACACTGGCGTTTCATTTTACAAAGCAGATTAATTCACAAATAACACTTTTCCTCCCTCAAGTCGTCCTAATGAATCGCCGCGTGTGCCTGTAAACAGCGCAGCCCGCTCTATTTTTGGAAGGTGAGTGCTGTTAGAAGATTAGCGTTTCGCCAACAATGTATGTTTCATTATTAATGGGGTAATTAAAGTCGATAAATAGCAGCTGGTGTGAACGAGAAGCGAGGCCAGATGTGAACGGCACCTCAAATCTCCTTATCGTCTCCCTCCGGAGACACTCTGTACAGCAGTATTAGCGTCAGCAGAGGAACGGAAGGAAAGAGGTGAGTGGTATTGAATGGAACGGGATGGAGTGCTACCTGAGATTGCTTTGTGAACACTTAAAAGGTGCGCTGAGAGCTTAGCGGCTCGTGGGGGGGTGGATAGACGGCTGGCTGTGTCCTCTAACTTCGTTCAAAACCACGAGAGTACGGTTCTGACAGGCAGTAAATATAACGGTACTGTAAAAGGTTTTTCAGCTGAAGAAGGAAAAAACGAGGTGAAAGTCGAGATGGACTGTAGTCGGTCAGCAAGGTCAAGTAATGAAAATCACTGCTTATTCATACAGTACACTAAACAATGTGCTGTATATCACCCTTGTGTCATTCAAAACATGTACATGACTCTTTGTTCTCTGTGGAACACAAATTAAAAGATATTTTGAGAAATGTCTCTGTGGATCTGCGTTCATACAATAGAAGTCAATGGGGTACAATGTTGTTCGGTTACCAACGTAATTCAAAATATCTTATTTTGAGTTCTGCTGAACGAAGAAAGTAATCCTAGAATGACATGAGGGTAAATAAACGAAAGAATTTGTATTTTTAGGTGAACTGTCCCTTTAAGAATGTGTTGGTTTTTATAATCGAGTGTTGATAATGTGATGTACTGTTTACCGAAGGCTCCTGGAAGGGAATGGCTTCTCCAGCTTCTCTGTACAGTAAAGCCAGTCTCTTAAGGGTTAATTCATCCGCTTTTATCCCCTCCGCCTGCATCTGCTCATACACAGCCTTCGCCGACTTCAGGTCCTTATCCAAACCTGGTGAGTGATGAAGAAAGCCACCACTGTTAAACATGTAACACTTCATTCCGCACTCTTCCTGACCAGGTGACACACGCTTCATGAAATAGTGATGCCGTAGAGTTCTCTAAGTACTGAAACGTGTCAAAGTTCTCACGGTAGGCTGGATAAAGCGGTGCCTCATTAGAGAACATGTTTTTATTAGCAAACGCGTCTCCAGTGTGTCAGTAAATGCGCCCTGCACGTTGCATTTTTCATTTGCAAGCTATTAACTGAATAGATGTGCCGCGGCGAAACAGGCATGCGGGATGAGAAGCGTCTTAAAGCTATTGTCCAGCAGATGAAGCGTGCAGCTTTTAATGCTGATCTCGCGGAAATGAAACTGTATTAAAACAACAGAAAAGATGCTCTAGATTCAGTACAAGGGAAACATAATTCAGATAGCAGTTTTGAAAGTTCGCCCTAAAGCCGCGATCACACTTTCAGTGTTCGAAGTTTTGACACATCCCCATGTATACTGTATATACACATACTGTATATAGGTAGCAATCAGAGATGTTATCACATGCTAAAGCATTTTTTCTTTTATCCACACATTATGGATTCCAACGTGCATTGTTTTTGCTGCTTTTAAGGCTGTATTGTACAGAATTGTTTGTGCGATACTATTGCTTTTATTGTTTCCTCCACCTGCAAGTCACACTTTGACGTATTGATCATCTATTGGTCACACATCTTCCTACAAATGAGCAGATAAGAGCAATTGGAAGAGGCCAAAATGTGATTGTTTTTGTACACATGAGGTCATGTTTCTGGTCTGCAACATTCACATGCACAACAGTTTAGCTCTCCTCAAGTACTCAAGCAGTCAAAGTCATCCCTAATGCAAATGAAGGTCTTACCATAGCACTTCACCAGATATGAATAGACGTTTTCTTTTTCTGTGAAGTCAGGAATCAACTCTGACAGAGTTTTGATCTTAGCAGCCTGCACACAAAGAAAACAGCATCACTTAATTTACAGTATAAATATTTTTTTGCATTTTTTTTTGTTGACATTTTTGTCTTAAAGGGGTCATATGACACGGCTAAAACAAATATTATTGTTTGTTTTAGATGTAATGCAATGTGTATACACGATTTAATGTTCAAAAGCGCTGTGTTTTCCACATACCGTGCATGTTTGTATCTCCTCTTTGCCCCACCTCTCTGAAACGCACAGATTTTTTTACAAAGCTCATCGCTCTGAAAAGCGAGGTGTGCTGTGATTGGCCAGTTAACCAGTGCGTAGTGATTGGTCGAATACTGCAAGCGTGTGACGTAAATGTAACACATCTTACCATATTTGGAACATCAGGGTCCAAAGCTATTGTACTGACAGGTACGCCCACCTTACTTGCGTATACATTTGTGTGGTCTTATTTAAATCATACCACGAACTGAAGTAGATTTGTGGGGGTGTGGTTACACGAGGCGTTTCAGGCAGGTCTGGGTGAGCATTCGCTTTTAGATAGACTGCATCTTTTGTTCCGACACTTTCATTTTTGCACTTTTACGTGTCTAATACATGCATGGGCAACTTATAACACACCAAAGACACAGAAAAACACGTGTTCGCACCATATGACCCCTTTAATGTACAGGAAAGTACATTTACTACAGATGCACCGATATATTGCCCAATAATCAGTATCGATCGGGACATTTTTTTTCACACTATCGGCCGATAGTTTAAAAACAGCCGATGATCAGGGCCAATATATCCTGTCAATCAAATAGGACAGAACAATGCAATGAATTTGTGCTCTGTATATAGAAAATGTTAAGAAACATCACCAGTTTGATGTTCAATATTAACACTCATTATATGAATGAATAACATTCAGAAAGTTATGAAATATTAATTTAATTTTCAGAATCGGTATCGGCATCAGCAGATATTACACTGAATAATGGATATCGGTGGAGAAATCAAGTATGGGTGAATCTCTAACATTTACATAATCAAACCCATGACCTCTGTTCTATTTGAGCTACAGAAACACAGGGACAGGAAACAGCGGGGAGATGCAGGAACAGGACAAAAAATGACATTTCCAAAGCGCACAATAAACTATACCTGTCCTGGATGCTGAGATGCCCGTAGCATGTATGTGAACATGGTGTCCTTCTGTTCGGCAATGGCAGCACAGCGCTAAAGAGAGCACAGGAGACCTTAAAACTCTCGACACGAACATTTACAGCACATCACAAATGCCGAAAGTGTGTGTTTGCGTTGACTCTTTACCCTTGAGCAAAACATGACCCCGAAATAAAAACAATTCCTTTCATTTAGTATATCTGAAGAGCAGGCGGTTAAAAGGAGGCAGAGTGGAGCGTATGGAGGTGTGTGTGTCAGTACATAGTCTGTTTTTAAATGTATCCATCTTCCATTACATCCTCCAGCACCCAGCGCAGTGCTCTATAGTTGAGGGTTAATTATACAGCTAATAAGGGAGTCAGGCAACCAACCACTTATTTCTTTATGAAAATTAAAATGTACAGTGTCCGCCCAATTTAAAGTATAATTATCTACACTTAGCCATATAAAGGATGTGAATTGAATCCGCATGCTGCTGAGCTTTCAAGCACCGGTGTGCAATTTAACGTCTTTGATCAGGAATGTGTGGACGATGTGCTGCACGTAAATAAAGGCGCAGAGGATTCTGAGAAACTTTACAACACAGAAATTCTGTGCTGGTAAGTGTAACAACCTGAAGCAGCTTTATTTAAAGCACTCAGGACACTTTACAAACATTTGGGACGTCTTTTAAACAAGCATGACGCATGACTCAATGTGTCTTTGGACATGTGAGACACTGTTCCAGGTTCAACACAAGTTTAAGGGACAGTTCACAAAAAATAAAAATTCTGTCATCATTACTCACTTCCATGTCATTTCAATCCTGCATGACTTTCTTACTTCTGCAGATAACACAAATCAAGATATTTTGAAGAACATTGGCACCCCATAACTTTCATTGTATGGACACAAAACCACACAGACATTTCTCAAAATATCCTCTATTGTGTTCCACAGAATAAAGAATCATATAGAGATTTTGAACCAAATGAAGGTAAATGATGAAAGAATCTTTACTTTTGGGTGAACTATTACTAAGCTTCATCAACACTATCTTTGGAGCACTTTTGTTACCCCAAAATATGTACTAAATGTCCCTGACATAAAAATACATTACAAGGTGCAACAAAAGCATAAAAAGTGACATAAAAAATGTAAAATATTCCGCTATAAAAACAGACTGGCATGAAAATGTGTTGTCAATACAGCTTAACTTGCAAGGAACCCCAAACATTTCTTGACCTCTTAACAAGCGACCCTGTTTTTAAGCATTGCGTTGATTGCAAAAACAACTTCAGAACATGAATGTTCAGTGTTTTAGCTTCCAACTTAAGCATAGTTTTTCATAGTTGATTGAATATAGATGTTAAAACAAAGGTAATAAAAATCCAGACGTGCTAAAAAATGCCCTTCCGGTTCTGGGCCCTGAGCATGTTGCTTAAAATGTCTGCCTCTGTTATGAAGGACAACATCTGCCCATCTTTCTGAGATGATAAATGTGTGTGATGTGGTGTGTTGCGTTTGGAAACTGGTTTTGCCCTGTGCTTTCTTTGGGTTCAGCAGCAATGAGGTCACATTACAAGCCAGTCGGAAAGGATGTGTGTCCTGCATCTGCTGAATTAAAAGCCGAGGGGCCTGAGAGGCTTTTAACAGGCGCCTGTATTAAAACGCACTAATTCTATGTTGGGCAAAAATCCTCGAGGACAATCGGAGCAAATAAAAACTCCGGCCAGGCGCTGAGCTTTCATTCAGAGATCCCCTTTATCATTCTGATTCTCAAGCAGGGTTTAAGTTGACAGACAAACTAATAAAAGCTGATTCAAAACTTTTCTTTACAATCCTCGTGTGATATTAAATATCCCATCTCAGGAAGGAACCTCCTCTGTGTGCTGTTATCTCCACACCCCAAAGGATTTTCGATTAAGCGGCGTGGCCATTTTTTCCACAGCTCACTAAAGTGCTTTTCGGAGTAGATAGGGTTCACTTGTACATGACTATCCAAACATGCAGAATGACTAAATGATTAAAACATGAGACAGCGAAAGAGCAAAGATCACTTGAGATGAAAACCACAGGAACAGGGCCAGCTAGTTCCAATCCAAACTCAAATTAGATTCTGCAATTTAGCAAGGTCACCGAGAACATTTAGTGTTGCATATTTCAGTTCATGACTAAAATACGGTACCTGCACGAGAAACTTTGCCTCCTCGGACCTGCCCGTGTCCAAGTACATGAGGAAGAGATCTGTGGCAGCTCTGTAGGAGGCAAAGTGATTGCAGAGCCTCTCGGCCATGGCACTCACTATATGCAGAAAGACACAAGTCAGAATGTCACACACAATCATTACCATAATGCTTCTCTCATCCAGAAACATTAAAGGAATGTATTAAGTAACTTACAGCAAATACACAGAGTGAATTAAAGCAATATGTAAGAGGAGGTGGAGTTTGAGTCTTACATTTATCCAGCGCAGCTTCGTTGTTGGCATCTAGAACTTTGCGGAAGACGAAGGAAATACTTGGATTCTGAACGTTTTCGGTGTTCTGGGTGTAAACAGACTCTAGTAACTCCACAGCACTGTCAATATCTCCACTGCAAGATGGAGAAACACTTCAGGTTAGAAATGACAAACACCCTCAAATTGTTTAGCTAAACATGAAACGAGAACAGAGCGGCCACATCTTCACCCCATCTCTCCTCCCCCCTCCATCCGCTGACCTTCATTTACACAACACTAAGTGCATAAAACTTTCATCATCCACATTAATATTCCTGGCCCGGCATGGCACAGATTGTCACTCCCTGCCATTCCCAAATCCTGTTACAGCGTAGGACAGCGGAAGAGCAAAGCGTTCCTCACGGCTGGGTGGCCAGCTTCCCCAATCACCCAGTTTTATTCTGTCAGCGTGAACTCTGACCCCCGGGCCGACCTAAACAACAGTGACACGTGTGCCGTGCGCGGCTGAGCCAAACTGACTGGTTAAGAGGTGAGACGGGGCTCCGGAACCCAAGCATCACATTAGTGCGGCCCATGGTGAATTATTCAGACTGCATAGTCATAACCATCACTGTGCATTTGAGCCTTTAGTAATAACGCGAGAAAGGTAAGGAGGAAAGTCTTTGAAAACAAACATTTGAAGACACCAATTTTAATTCTAGGTGAAAATACTAAAGGTTACATTCCATGGTATAAACAAAAAGACCGTTCATGATTATTTTATTCATGACTATTTGTTTTCACAAAAATAACCGATGGAAGTTTGTACGAGTAGCATCTAATCTCACACTGCCAGACAGCTTGCCGGTGCTCCTTTTGTTAAAAAGATTAGGGATGTAGTTCAGGGTTTCTCAGATAACAATACAGCATAACTCAAGTGTTTGCCATATTCAATCATAATCTCAACCTCTGTGTCAACTCCAGCTGGCAGGTGTGTAGTGACCATTTTTGTTTGGAGATGCAGAAACTCATTTCAGTTGTTTACAAAGTGGTTCCTGATTGAAAACGTTTGTACTGTGACACATTGTGGGCTCTTAAATAAAGAATCGAGCTGTTTTGTTGCCGTTTTGCTTTGGGAGGTTGCTAATGCGTTGCAAGAAGGTTGCATATGGGGCCAAATCAAAACAGCTCAACAACAACACTATTTATAACATATTCTGGTCCCTCCTTCAATTGCTCTGTATGGAATTTTAATGGAAGGTATTGCACCAGGTAGAAAGTATATCACTTTAATAAATTATTCCATAAACAAGCAATAAGTTACCAGAGGCTAGTGGTGTATTGTGAATAAATCATGGCTGAAGAACGTTGTTTGACACAATGTGAGACCGAGTGTTTGCAACCCCTTCAGCCGTGATTTATTTACAATACAACACTATCCTCGAGCACCTTATTTCTTTTAGTAAAATTTGTAAAATGCAACTTTCATGAAGTAAAAAAAAAACAGTCCCCGACCGACTGTGAACAGCAAAAGAATGTTTCGCTTACGTTGCTAAGGGTGCGGCAGAGTGATACTCCGAATCGTTGGGTGAAACCATAGATAAAAAAAACTTTATCGTGAATAAATCACAGCTATTGGAAAGGTCAATAGCTGTGGTTTATTCACGATTCAGACAAAGGACTGGAACTAACCATTTTAAAATAAAATGATTCCATATTTCTTACTTTTTGATGTGAGATAAAGCTGTATTGTTGACAAACAACATGCTGGACAGCTTGATGGAGCCTATTGTTTTAACCAGAGCTTCCATTTCCTGGATACCCTGTGTGTTTCCCTCGCTGCCGAGACCCTGGACCAGACGAGTGATAGCCAACTGACTGGGCACCTGATCAGCCTGTAACATTCCCTGAAAAGTCTCTAAAGCGTCTGTGTAACGAGAAAGAGAGAGAATGGTCAACAGCATACAGTACATCAATAACTGAACTGAGCACAGACATGACTTCAGTTCATCTGGACTGACTCACCTTTCATCTGGGATCTCTTGACATGAGTGACGATGAGGAGGTTGTTGGCCATGTCACTTAATTTAAATTCAACGATACGATTGGTGGCACTAAAAAAACAAAGAGCGGTGTGGGTTAAACTGTACTTTGTACGACATTAAAGTGTGGTGTATTAAATCAAATGAACAATTCACGTTGTTGTTGCAGAGGCATGTTCACGCCAACTCAAAAATGTACATGTGTGTAACAAATCAAGATTCACTATCCTCTGCCCTCTCGCTAAACTGTAGACTTCCTTTTCTCATCTCTCCGTCACTTAAACCTTAATCAAAGTCTTTCACTGGCCGGATTAATCTAACCGCCCAATTGAGCATCAGCCGTCCTCCTTATCGCCACGGCGACCAGCCAACAGCCTCTTTCGCTGCAGAATGGTCCAGCAACCAGAGCAGCCGTCGCTCTTATCAATCCTAAGAAAATCCTCATGTCCTTCTCTTGACTTTCATCTGGCCCTCTAAACGCAGGACAGTCACATCTCACTTCATCCCTGATTCCCAATCCCTCCTTTAATCTCTTTAAAGCACCCCACTGCCCAAACATCTGCCCACAGACCACCGCACACATCACATTGCAATATACAATCATAAATATACTGGTTTAATTATAAATCAAATTAAAGGAGTGTATGAGTGTTTCCTGCACCATTTCTGCTCAGGAATACCTCCCGAGGAGATACAGCATGTGCATGAACTACAGTAGTAACCTATGAATAAGGTCAGTTAAACACCCACCACAGTGGCATGAAAGTGGGGATGTTTATGAACGCCTCCTGATGGCATACACAAGATTATAGGGGTGATGATTTCCTTTCACGAGGACACATCATCAGGCGTATAATGCAACTCTGTAAAACCCTCGGAGCTTAATGGATCAATTTTATACCAAAATAAAAGACATCTGAGACATCACAACACTAATACAACACAAAGATCTATTACTAATCGACAAAGGACCGTCATTTCTCCATCTTGTCGAGCTCTTCTGAGATTATCTGAAAGGGCTTAAACTGAAAGACTGCTTGCTTTGGATGAACATGTGCACAGTCGGAAAGAGCTTACTAGCATTTGTTTCAATTCTGTAAGGTTGTCTGATTCTGCAAAGGACTCATGACCTTAAAACCTGTAATGCTGTAACTTGCAATTTAAACAGATGTATATAATGCAAATGGACTGATATTAGAGACAGGACATGTACTCACATGTCTTTGACAGAAATTGCATCCTCAATGTTTCCAGAGGCCAGGAGGGCTTTGATGAGAGCGTCGTATGGAGCGGCCCCGAGTACAACGCCCCTGCTATCCGCCTCCTTCAGAATACTATAGGCCTCTAAACATCAGCGAGCAGAGGGTTAAAGACGACACATTATCCACCATTGACCTCAACAGAAAATACAGCACGATGTACATAATCTCTATCGATGATTTCATGAAAGACTCCCAAGAATATGAACGTGAAATACATACGTAAGAGCTTAGAAATCTAACCTTGAACTTTCCCCCTCTTACAGAGAGACAGAAGTTTGAGTCTGTAGTCATCAGCAGTGGTTTCTTTAGTGGAAAAGGTGGTGGCTTTCTTGCGAGCCAGGGGGCTGGATTTGACCTCTTGCTCCAAGAGCATCTCAGGCTGACCTTTGACCTCTTCAAACCACAACTACACATGAAACAGACAGGTCAGTACCAAGTCTGCTGGCATGTAAATAATATGAAAAATAATATAAAAAATGTCATTGATAACAAAATACAAAAGCGGCTTCTAAAAATAGATGACACTAAAAACTGTTCTCAGATTAAACATCTGGCTAAACTATTTTGAAACCAAACAATTTCATTCGTCTAGTTCAAAAAGTGCTTATGCTGTCCATTTCAAATAATCCCTCTTTGGTTTGATATTTTGTTATCCAATGCCATGGCATTCATTAGCATTCATTAAATGTACTTTAGGTGTCCAAATACTTTCAGGGCTACGCAACGTGTCAGCTTTTCTGCATTTTTGTGGCTAAGGAGAACTCATCACAATATTTGTAAGAAGCATAACTTGTGTTATGTTGGAACAATTACAGATTTATTGGTACAAAAGATGCAATGTGTCCTACTTCTAGCATAGGTTTGCAAATCAAATGTTAACAAATCTATTTCAAGTATCATTACTTCATTTGCTGTGATGGGTTGTCCAACTCACTTAAAGGGACAGTTCACCCAAAAATGAAAATTCTGTCATCATTTACTCACTTTCAAGTTGTTTCAATTCTGTATACATTTATTTGTATGCAGATCTGATGCCTCTCCCATTTTCACAACTCTTTGCATTCATTTAAGATTTTATTTATCACGTTAAAGCCTGTGCTTACGAAAATGCTTGACAAAATGTGCTTTCTGGCATAATCTTGTGTGGTTTTGTTCATTCAAGCACGAAAGAGAACTTAATAGCCTACTGGTGCGCTCGCTGTCTGACAGATATTCATTGAGGCAGCCTTTAGCCCGTGACTGTATACACCAGACTGGACCGCTGTCGCATTGTGCTGCGTCCCACAGCTAGAAGCTGTCTATCTACACCGAACGCGTCAAAGCAACAGTCTCAAACTGCGCTTAAGTGGTTTAAAAGCCTTTACATGAATAAGAGCGTGATTATATCGTGTAAAGCTAGACAAAGGATGCCAAAACAAACGAATGCTGCGTTAATTGCGTTAAATATGTTTAACACGTTTAATCTGGAAAAAATGAATCGCATGCGTTAACGTCGACAGCCCTATATTTGACAAAGTACTATGGAGGACTTTTAAGACGTTGGTTCTTTTACCTCAGGCACCTCGAAGGGCACCTCCTGATTATTGCTTTTGAGGATATCAGCGAGCAAACGCAGAGTCCTCTCTCTGGGAATCAAATTCTCCTCTTGCATTTTAGTCCAGGCTGCGTCTGCCTTGCGCCAGTCATTGGTTTCCTCTGACGAGAGACAGAGAGGGAGAGGTCAGTACTCGGTCATTACACCCACTGCTTTCAACCTCAGCTCCTAACCCACAAGACTTACTGCACAGACGGAACAAGTAATGGTACATATCATCTCTGTCACACTCGAACAGCTTGACAGTCATGTCCACCATGTTCTCAAGGGGCTCCATCTGAGGAAAGATAGATTTAAACGGTGATATATAGTCGAGAGAGAGAAAAGGAACGCAGAGAGAGAAACACACACACCTGTTGGGCTGAGATACATTTCTCTGCAAACCACTGCAGACGGGTTGATCGTGCCCTTAGACCAGGAGTCTGTAACACGGAGAATAAAATATGAAATCTCAACAAATTTAACAAAGCTAATACCAACATTTTCAAAGACATTTTCTCTGGTTTCCCCAAATGAGATTCATCATACACACTCTTATCGCTTTATGACTCAAATACAAGATTATATTAATGCAGTTCTCTTTTCACTAAGAGAACACCATTCCAGCAGCATCCAAAAAGATTTGCATTCCTATCAGCCTCCAGGCCAAGTTAAAAATCCTCCCAGCCTTCCTCGAGCCTAATCTTCTTAGCTACACAATCTTAGTTTTTTCGTCGTATTTGCTGTTCAATTGGTTCCATTCCTATAAATATAGGAGCTGCCCCTCGGCCTGATGGGTAAAGCCCCATGGGGCAAATCTTCCCTTAAGTAAATCCAGGATGATAAGCACCCCCTCCCCTCAAATCTTCCTTTATAGATGAACAATTCAACACGATCACATCCATCTGCCCAAACACACATACTATAAACGCCCAATCAAAAAAAAACATCTGGGTCAGATTACTAAGAAAATCTGATGTCTACAAGACTGTTAAAGGGATAGTTCAAAAATCATTTACTCACTTTCATGTCATTTCAAATCTGTATGACTTTCTTCTGGCAGAACACAAAAGAAGATATTTTGAAGAATGTCGGCAAACCAAACAATACTGGACCCCATTGGCTTCTATTTTATGGACACAAAACACATTTCTCAAAATATCTTCTTTTGCCTTTGAAAAAAAAAAGAAAAGAGTCGTATACAACTCTGCATTTGCCTTCACATTTACTATATAAAATCCCTCCATGCATTCAGACCTTCAACCTATCAACAAGCTGAAGATCTCACGTGCCATCACTCTCTCAAACACAGGTCACACACTCAGGAACACTTACACAGATTTTAATTACACCAAAACCTTAACCAGCGTTTCACTTAATTACCCACCATTATTAATAATCTGACAATTACAGACAGCACATTCACCTGACCAGCACTCCAACTCACTGCACTTAAAGTTTCCCACAGCTACTCACATATCAGTGTTTTTAATTATCCAGCACTGGGTGGAAGAGAGGCCGCGTAGAAAACGCTCCACACGATGAGAGGGGCTTTTGACCTCTCAGTCAATCATGAGGACGCTCAACGAGCCGTCATTAAACTGCAACTTTTAGAAAACTTTTAAAGTCCCTTCAATGCTGTTAAAATATAGTAACTACCATTTGTCAGCCAAGATGCTGCCCGACACATCATCATATGACAGTATAAAAGCAGTTTTAGTATTAGTACGTTTCAGAAAAATTTGTGCCACACTAAGAAAATTCCACATCAAGATCAAGAAGATCTGAACAAGAATGCCAAACAGACAATAAGACTGGAAGCTTATGAGGTGACCCTTGAAAAGTTATCGGCTAACTTAACGGCAAAGGGAACGGGAATGATCTGGTGTTTATAAAAAATAGAGCCAAATGGCTTATCTGTTGACAATCTAAGTCTGGTCTAAAGAGGGGATATTTTCTTGGTTAAAAGCTCTTGACTGATGGATCCTTAACATCCAAGCCCTGGCTTATTTTTCAGCCATAAAGACAATAATACACAACAGAATCAGATAGAATGAAGCTTTATGTAAACTGATAAATGTAGAGAGACTAAAAACACAAACACACACAAAGTAAAGCAACCTAAACAACAGAGACACACACCAAAGCTCTGTATGATAAGCCAGCAGGCCGATGCTTGTCCTAATGATCTGCTGTTCTACCGCGCTGCATTACTGAGGGAGTCGGGTGGTGTTGCATTAGAACGGTTGGCTAATTGAACATCGGAATGGCTTTGTCAGAGCTGTTTCACGCTGAAAGAACAGACTCCTGAGACTTCGTGCGCTCAAAGAACGAGAGAGAACACAGCCTAAAGAAATCCCCTGAAGATCTATCCCGGATGAAGCGCTCGAAACACATCAAGCGTCTCAAAATCAGTTATGTCCCGGCAAGAGAATGTGGCAATGCAGCGCTCAGCCTCTCCAGACAATTAATACATCTGCAGTGTTTCTTTGGTCTTAAAAGCTTTACTGTACAAACTACAAAGACATGATAAGTTCTGTTTCCAATGAGAACCTGCTGAGAGAAAAGTTAGCTCTTTCATAACCTCTGGTCTCAGGACAGGGATGGGTGAGTAATCTACGCTAACTAGTACACATCCCAACTATAGAGAAACTATGTTGGTGGTGAATATTTAAGGTCGCAGCAGTGGCAAGGAAAATATATTATAGGTTAAAGTTTAACATCAGATTAATGGGGCATAGATGAGCAGAAGCGAGATAAAGTGAAATTGTCATCTATTAAATGTTTTAACCATCAAACCAAGTGTTCAATTCTTATTTTAATTAACTGATTACATATACCAGTGATAAAAAGAATTGCAAGAATTCTAGCTAAAGGCCAAAATGAATGCAAAATGATTCGGGAATCTCAGTTCTGCACAGCTTACTTTCTTTGTTAACTTTTGTCATCGTGTTCTGCTTTCAAATAAGAGCGGTTTCATTATGCTAAAACATTGTAATGACAATTATTGACAACAAAAGCCATTGGCATGAGTGCATTGATTCAACGTCGAGACAAATATGAATCGCAATTTTCAGTAAGCTGCCTTTCAAATCCGAGTGGTCTTTGCAGCAGCAGTCATTGTCTCTCACACTTTCATCCAATGAAAAATCGCTGTCCCTTTTGTCTTGCATGAATGGCATTAGTTTGGCTTTGGAGTCGATCTAATTTAAATGTGGAAATATCAGTGTGGCAGTAATTAAGGCTGTTAAATAGCTGTGTGGTTTGAACACAATAACAGCAGTCCCACCTCAATGATTTTGCGAGCCTCCTTGTAGCGGCCCGTCTGAAGGAACGCAAAGTAAAGGTCGTAGAGCATCATCATATCGCCTCGCTCCTGGCTCAAAAACTCCATCACTGTAAAACAAAGAGAGACAGAGATGAATGTGAAGAATTTGTAAATGTGAAACATTTTGGTTTTAATGGCATCTAGCTGGAGCTATTGAGCAGCCATCTGAACTCTGTGATTACTTCTGTGGGGACTTTTGACTTAAGTTTTTGAGAAACCATGAAAACACACAGTGGTTGGCTTGTGTGAGTTTGTAATCCAACATGCACAGCATCTCTTAAAGTGCTGGGGGTCAACAGGGGGGTATAGTGGCCCTCCACTATATAGGTCTCAACACTTCAAATGCACTCACCCACCCAACACACAAAACACTTAACCCTTCCAATGGCCTTCAAAAGACTGAGACTATTGAAACCACCATCATCCAGATTTTCCAACCTGACCTGTGGACGGCACTCTTAAAAACTCAGAACTCACACTCTCTCAACATGTGACAACACAAAAAGTCATGAGTAGCACTAGGGTTGGGTACCGCCGGACTTGGTAGAGAGCGAGAAAAAGAGAGAGAGAGAGAGAGAGAGAGAGAGAGAGAGAGAGAGAGAGAGCTGTGAACATTTACATTATGTATTATTGTATGATCAACATATATACATGTGTGTGTGTGTGTAATTTCAGTAACTCTGTTAAAAATGTATATTACAAATCAATCTGTTATTTTCAGTAATGATGCTGTTAAACATATTTTTGTAGACTTTTCAAGTTTTGTTTTTCTATATTATCTAATGGTCTGCTAATGGTGGAGGCCTCATGGTGTAGGCAAATTATCACACTGCATAAATAAATTATTATGTGTGTGATGAGGAAATAGAATAAGCTGTTAGTAATAATAATGCTGTAGTTATTTCTATAGGCTTCATTTCTTTTGTGTAAAATTTCAACAAAATGTTTTTCACTAAAATAAAAAAAATTTATTACACCGAGAGTAAAGTACCCAAAAAGGGTACCGTTTGGTACCGGCACCAAATTCCAGGTACCATATCTGTACCGGATAAAAAGTTAACGGTACCCAACCCGAAGTAACACATGCAGTAAAGTATAGGGGAGTGTTTTAAAGTATAAAACACACACAAAAAAATCAAGATATGTATGTATTGTGATTTCTTTAAGACATGACATCTGTTTAATTCTATTGGTTGAGCTACCAACATATGACAACATGTTTTAATGTTTTAAAATTTGATGTTTTTTGTTTATTTCATTTCTTTTTCAATTTTGGTTCAAATATCATGCCACTTTCTTAATTGTGAACATAGTATTACGCATTTAGTCGCAAGTATAGACCATGCAAACAACAATGGTCCAAAAGCACTTTCTCTTTCAGTTTATTGACACTACAAACACTTCTAAACAAAATACATATAAAATAAAAATACAAAATACTGGATTGAGATGTGTAACAAATATCTTGAAGGCTCAACTACATATGTAAAGCTGAAACAGGAAGTGCTTCCAGGCCAGTGTTGTTTACATCGTGCAAACTGGTAAATACAGGGTTGTACGTATATGTTACCCACCTTTCTGCAACAGCTCAGCATCTCCCTTTTCCACCAGGCCACAGATGAGGTCATGAATTTTGGGCATCTGATTGTACTGTTTATTGCACTCCACTGCAGCGTTGAACGCACCTGCATAGTCCCCGCTGCAGACAAATAGGATATATTCATTTAAAACAGCACTGATCACTACTGCAAACCAATTTTAACATCTATAATTGCCCTGAAAGGTGGAGCGTGTCATTTCTGCATCTCATGCCACACCAAACAGAACCACAGAAATAATGATCAGTTTTAATAATGAATCTGGTTTATATGGGTCAGTTAACCTCTGCAGATGTTGCAAATCATTCTACTGCCAGAAAGCATTATTTTCCATGGATGAACACTTAAAAAGAGCCAGCAGAGTCATTGAAATAAATGGTGAGGGATGGCTTTCTCATCATGAATCCACGTGATACTTA
Source organism: Triplophysa rosa (assembly GCF_024868665.1). Classification (NCBI taxonomy): domain Eukaryota; kingdom Metazoa; phylum Chordata; class Actinopteri; order Cypriniformes; family Nemacheilidae; genus Triplophysa; species Triplophysa rosa. Next base: position 12,450,526 of record NC_079898.1, read on the forward strand.
AAGGTCCAGTGTGTCATTTTTTGGAGGATCTATTGACAGAAATGCAATATATTATACATAACGATGTCTTCAGAGGTGTATAAAGACCTTACATGCCAGAAGCTTTATGTTTTTATTACCTTAAAATGAGCTATTTCTATCTACATACACATGCAGAAAGGTGGGTCCCCTTACATGGAATTCGTAATGTTGTTTCTACGGTAGCCCTACAGAGCGCGTTTCGTAAATACATTCTCTCCTTCAGCAAAGAAGCGAAAATATAATCACATTTTAGTTCTGTGTCAGCCACCATATTGCTTCAAAAGGGAGGGGTGGAGTGAGCCGTTGGTTGCAATTCATAACCTCACCACCAGTGTTACACAAAGTATTTAGTTTAATTACATCAGAAGTAACTGTAATTAAATTACAGAAAAAATAAGAGTAAGCCCTTACTTTACTTTTTCAAGGGAAAAGTAATTAAATTACAGTAACTAATTACTTAGTAACTAGTTACACCCAACACTGCTCACCACTAGATACTGCTAAATTTCATACACTGGACCTTTAAAAACATTTCTCTTAAATACACAAAATGTGACATGCAAAATGGACACATGCAAACGTCTTGAGATTCTCACAACTTCCTGCGATTCACCTACAGCCCCCAGCAGCCTCACCCCCGACTGGGCCTCTTGGCAGAATATGGCAACAAAATTAGATCTGCTCTCTACCCTCTCTCACACCTTCCATCCTCTCTACCTCCCTCTCTCTACCGCTTTCTAACAAAGAGCTCAGCGCTGGGCTGACAGAGGGCTGACAGAGGAATAAAGCAAAAGAAACAGACGAGAAAAACACCACTCCAATCACTCTATTGTGACTGCGGTGGCAGCCATCTAGTGATTGGGTAATTACCATGCCAATCACACAGAGGTCAAAGCAGATAGGGCAGCAGCAGGAGGGGCGGGTGAGGATGGAAAGCGAACCGGTTGGGTTTTAACAGGTGTAATTTCAGTAGTGTTTTCAAGCCCTGAGATTATTCAGTCGGGCAGGGATATGTGCTTTAGAGAGGGGTGACCTTGGAAGCTGGGTTGAAGTGGGGCTTCGGCGGAGGGGACTGGTGCGTTTAGGGGGGATGGACAAAAAACAGGGCGATGATTGAGCCGGAACGTGACGCCGGCTCTTAGGCAATCGCACTTAATTGGAATGAAGAGCGACAATATTATTCATCAAGCGGGAGTCAAGAGCCAATTCTAACACACACTGGATGATTGCGCAATGCACTTGAAATAGAGAGAGAGAGAGAGAGAGAGAGAGAGAGAGAGAGAGAGAGAGAGAATTTGGACAGTGTTTTATTTGATTAAGGCCCATATAAAAATAGTGAGAGCCATCCATCATTTCAACACTTTAATTCAAATATTCCACGCAGTTTTGTTACAAATTATAGATTGTAAATCACAAGCTCTTGAATAAAGCATTTATTTAATTCAGAAAAATTTGAAATGGGAGATCCGTGCATTAGGGTCTTGAAAGCGTTATTGTGATAATGATAGGCTAGCTATTAACTTGTTTATTACTAAACATGTATGTAAATAAAACACATACTGAGAAAGTAGCAAGGAAAATGTGCCTGAGAACGTCAACTGCAGATTTCCAAAACTGACCAATCAGAATAAAGCATTTCAGAAAGCTGTGTGCGATAAGAACTTATAAAACGATCAGCGTTTGTTGTCTTTGACAAATCTGAATTCCAATATTAGAAGGTGTCATTGGAAACAAAACAAAAAAGCTGAACTAGTCCATCCTAGAATGCCACTGATGAAACATTATAGACATTCCCCTCCTCATATCTCCATCCCATAACTACCATAAAACCAGAAGACTTCTTCACAATTCCCATCAATATGAGATGAGTCAACCACAACTGCAATTACCCCCTCCTTCAAAACCCAACCCTACAACCCCCTCCACTCTCATCTAACTAAGCCCCCCCCACCCCCAAAAAAGAATTAACCATGTTGAAGGCTTCATAATTTCCTTGGATACAATTTAGCTGTCAGTGGTGCTCGGGCTTTACTGCTACATATTCCTCTTAATGTCACTAACTTTGCATGTCAAGCACTTTCCAGCCAATTAAGTTGAAGGAGAAGAAAAAAGCGCATGCGAGTGCTTTGCGCGAGGAACCTGAAGGATTAGACAAGAAAGCTAATTTCACACACCCCTCTTCTGAACCCCCTCTTCCTCTGACAGTCTCCCTACATCTATGTACTCCCATCTCTTTTGTTACGATGATTCTGAGATTGGCACCCATGTTATCACCCTTTCCACTTTAAAGAGAGAAAGACGGCCTTTTTATTTTTTCTCCGTGTACAGCAAAAAGTGTGCCAGGAAGATGTAACAACTTTTTATGGTTTATGACCTATGACATATAAATCACAGGTACTCAAGTCTGAAACCACTGGTAAACGTGTTTTACAAATTTGCGTTTTATTAATTGAATCAATTTTGAGTGAAAAGTGGATTTAAAACATTAGAAATTTTGGTTTTACTTTATGGGCATTGAGATGGCATAGACTCCACAAGGTTGTGAAAAACCTCATAGTCCTGATGCAACTATAAAATTGTTAGAACTCTGGAAAGCATCACGAACAAGCTAAATTTTGTTAAAAAAAAATACTGCAGCATTTTAAAGAAATCTTAACCCAGACTTTAACATGGCCTTTAAACCAGGGGTTCTCAACCTGTTAGACTCCAAGGCCCCCCACTATATTCAACAATATTCAAGGGCCCCCCCACTCTCAAAGACTCAAAATTTATATCCAATAACTGAAAGTGTTTATTCAAAACAAAACTGGACAAATAAAAATAAATATATTTAAATATATTGTTTATAGTTAAATTATTAAAATCGGAAGTCAGCTGGGGCCCCCTGTTGAGAACCACTGCTTTAATATCTCCTGTACATCGAGTCACAGTGATTTAACGAAAACTAAAATGGACAATTTAAACTTCAGCAAATCTTTCCAACGCACCCACTTCCCCCTACACATCTTGACCTGACAACTGTAAGTGATGCAGTTTTCCACCCGGCCGTTTGACAGCCTATCACATCCCCTCCCTCTAAAGAGTTCCAACGTCCCTCCCAAACGCCCTTCCACAAAAAAAGTTCCACCAATTTGCTTTGTTAGGCTCATTAGAGATGGAGGATATGGATCGGGAGCGGCGGCTGCTGTTGTCGTGGAGATGGCCTGACGGGCTGTCAGAGTTAATCCCATAGAGAAGTGTTCATTAAGTCATTACGCTTGACACGCTGACGAGACACTGACACACGAAGCTTTGTCCTCTTTAGTGCAGCACAGACCAAACCAGAGACAGAAATGAGCGAAGAGAGAGAGATGGCTGAGTGCAGGAGAGCAGTGAAAGATGACAAAAGTGAAGCTAAAGGAAGTACTAGAATGAGATTATTAGAGATTAAATGACATAGATTTTTATAAGATTATAACCTGAACCAACGGATTACCAGTAATTAGAGGAACAATATTTACAAGAACAGTATTACATGTTGTCACATTTGCAATACACTTCTTCTATGAACCCAAACATTCAACATCCAATATACTGTAGTGACATTGCTACTTGCACACAGCACTGACTCCTCTTTTTTTGTTGCTTCTAAGTAACCACCTTGTGTTACTATCGGTTTGCACATTCCTGCTCATGTAAATATTTACAGTTTGCTTCTATCATAGGCTATAAATACCTTTATATTTATATTATTTATATTTTTCTTCGTGTTTGTATTTTATAATAATTGTCTTTGGCGCTGACCTGACCTACATTTCCGTGCTGGTTGTATATTCTCTATATAACTGTGCATGTGGAAAAAAGCAATCTTGAATCTAACGGAGTCCATATCCAAACAGGCCTGACTGCTGTGAGCTCTGAGCCCCGCTTCCTCCACCGGGACGTGCGGCTGCCAGTCACTGTGTGCGTGTGATGTAAACCGCTGCGGTTTATCAGAATCTCCACCGAGAGCCGCTCTGATCTCCCCATATCTACTCCTTAATGAACCCGAACTAAATTGGAAACCTTATCGCGCACAAGGCAGCAATTAAAGCGAGCCTGTGCCGGTGTAGTTGTGCCACTCGAGTGACAGGAAAACAAACAGTCGCAGTGAGGAGCCCGGAAAGCCTGGTGTGTGTGTTGAATCTAACGCTATCGGCGACGGTGTGCTGCCAATCTCAATATCCCACAGCGGGGAGGGGGAAAGGCACTTACAAGGCGCACCGCATGGCCCAGGCAAATCCAGCAATTAGCACGGGGTGCAAAATTAACATGCAAATTAGTTGGTCTGCTTAAAAGCCACTCTTACAAATAGACCTGAACGATGGGGGCAGGACAGAGGGCCCAACTTGTGGAAGTTAATTCCTTTTTCCCCCCATGCTGCATTTTAGCTATAAGGTAATGAAGGATTGCATGAACTGAACAGCGAGTCTGGAGAGGAGCAGAACTGTGGCATTTGTAGCCTTTTATAAACTTTTAGAAAGTGACAAGGACAGCTTTAAACTGGACTAGATGGAGGCTTGAGTTGTAAAATTTAGAGCATATTTTCACATTGGATTATGTTAGAAGCTCTCCACACAAGAGTCTCTAAACCAACACAAAACCTCTCTACTTGTATTGTCGGTCAAAGGGTACTCTTTGTGTCTACAATACTGAGAAGATTGTGTGTATCGTCTGACCTCTCGAGGTAGCATGTGATGAGGGGTGCACAGAGGTTATTGGATGGTTTAGCCAGGCCTAGGGAGAAGATGGTCTCCTGGAGGCGTCGGACAGTATTTGTATCTCCTTTCATGGCAGCGGTGTTCATCGCGAGAGAGAGCAGATTGATCGTGCCGTCCCTCAGCTGCACATCCTTCTCCTTCATCTCCTTCAGCATGTCCACGGCCTCTACATGACAGCATCAGAGAAAAACATCAGTGAGGCTCACATTTTAGTATACAATCTCTATGTGTAAGATTCAGTTTACAAATGGTTTTTACTCTGCGTTTTTTTTTTTTTAAGTCCAGCACCAGCATTTTTTTTATCATTTTCACAAAACTTTGATGGTCCCCAGAATATTTTCTAGGAAAATATGAACATGTATTACATTAAAGAACAGAGCTACTTCTTTTCAACAATAAAATCCTTTTCATGGGGCTATGTTTTTTTTAATCAAAAATACAACGTTTTGAAAAAATTAGGGACAATTGTGTTTTTGTCCAGATCAGATTCAGAACACTAATCAAAACAGTATTTGTGCATTTGGATCCATAGATGCTTTACTCTTTTAGAAGATGCACAACAGCGCCCCCCCCCCCAGTTTATAAAAGAGAAAACAAGGCAAGACGGAAAACCTTGTCAATGGCAGGGAAGCATCGTATCATAAGTGAAACAATGAAATGTAAAAATGGGGCCGAATTTGACTGAATAATTGAAACACAAAAAAACATGCCCAGAAACACATGACACTAGCCAATAGCAAAGGATCGCCGAATAACCATAAAGTACAAATTAAACATTGCCAGTTCAGTGTGCCTTTAAAAGAAAATAACTGTCCATATATCATTATCCATATAAAACTTAACAGAACATTATTAATAGACAATAACAGCGATGGTGAGAAATAAATTTAGTCATGACAACAGATACCCTCCCGAGTCCCGACAAAGACTGATCATGAGTTGTCACAAGACGAAAATACTAAACGTAAACAGGCTCCTTTACACAACAGTTTGATGAACAGTAAGCTTGAAGAACGGTTGACTGTTTTACAGATTATATGTATATCTGTATGCTCAACTCTCCACAATTGGCCGGCGCTAGATGAAAGCGTGCGAGAGAGAGCAAGAGAGGGGAAGAGGGGATAAAAGCCCCCTTAGATAATTTCATGTGGTGAAAACAAACCGCTATTAAAACAACATTTTACACCCAGCGGGGATGCAAATGCTGCCATATAATGCCAATTCGCCGCTAATTACTACTTGCATTTCTAAACGAGACTACAATTATGGAAGCCCCCACAATAGTAGGCTTTTTTTTCACGGTTCCCTGCGAAAGCACGGCGGGAAATTATAGGTGTGCGGCGAGTGCCCGGCGTGAACTCGGCAGGCTCTGGTCGTGGATACGCCGCAGCTCGGCTGCCGTAATGGAGGCTTTTTACTGGCCGATGCTCCCATCTGGCAGAGGGGCGAGGGTGCATCTCCACAGCTGCTCTGTCACCAAGCCAGATAATTAAGATGTGTTTACGCGCTGTTTAGAGGCTAGCTAATGGGCTGATACCGATAGGGCCTGTTTGCACTGGCGATACTAATCATCTAAAACCGAGAGAGAGCGAGGATAGCATTATCGCAGCTGTGTGCATGTGAAAGACGGGTGTCTCAAATTCCAATGAATTCCTACTTCAGAGGTGAGGTGCGTGACTTCTGCAGAACGATTGTTTTCAAACAGGTTTCTCACCCCAATCACCTGCCACTTTTCTATTTCTATTTTTTTTCTATTTTCAAAAACATTAAAATGACATGCCCTACCTTTTAACCAGTGAGCGCTCCTACCGTGTTTTGACAATAACAAAGACCTCAGGTATGAAAAGCAACCCTATATAAATGGCAATATACCATGCAGGACGACCTACAGAAACCACAGTTCACTGTGGTCTCCACACACGCGTACAGAGACAGCCGGCTTGTTTTAGCCCACAAATTCCAATCTGTCACTTCATCACCCTGCAATTTTTGCCCTGTTGTTATGCAAATCCAGCTCGACGCTCCGTACTGTCAGAGAAAGTGATGAGCCAAAAGGGAACACTGAAGCAGGGAACATGAGGTTCAGCAGGGTCATGCTGAGTTTCTAAGAGGCTGCTTTTGTACGATAAAGCTCCGTTCATTTATCTACTCAGTCACGCTGTTACGCCAGCACAGATCTCATCCTTTAGCGTTCGTTCTCTTTTCGAGGATTGTTTTATCAAGATCCCAGCAGTCAGCCCATTTAAATAGAGGCTTGTCATTTAAGAAGAGCTCTTGTCTAAAACGTGCCACATGTTTTGTGTTAACAGCTGGAAATGAATTGAAGCAATGGAGGTTAAGTGGATTGCTGGAGGGCGTTGTGACAACGATACTCACAAGGGACTGGAACGAACAACCTCTTGATTCTTGGGCCATCACTCTAGGCGCTGAACCATGCATGTAGCCAAAGCATTATTGTACAGCAATGCGGTCTTAAAACTTTGTGAGGATGTGTATACATTTCTTTGTTCTGAGAGGAAGATATTTGGAAAAACGCTTGTAACCAATCAGCTCTTGGCAACCATTGACTACCAGAAAAATGACAATGGTCAAAAGTGCGCCAGAACAGGTTTGCTTTCATACGTTCTTCAAGATATCTTCTTTCGTATTCAACAGAGCAAAGAAATTTATAACGCAATTTTCCTACTATGGTAGTCAATGGTGACCAAGAACTGTTTGGTTACAAGCATTCTTCCAAATATCTTTCTCTGTGTTCATCAGAACAAAGAAATGTACACCGATTTGAAACAACTTGAGGGTGAGAAAATGATAAATGATGAACTGTCCCTTTAAGCTTATGTGCCAGCCACTAGGCCACAATTCACACACCTCTCCGCAATATTAGGTGACGTTGTGAACTTCCCAAGATAACTTCAAGGAATGTTTGTTGATGAACACGTCTTAAGTTTACAGATGAACGGACAAGACAGACTTCCCCATTCCCAAATGAAGCCCCTCAAAGCACTCTGTGGTCACACAGAGCACAATTCACACATGACTGGACCACGAAAAGCAAACCGAACTGAACTTCATCCATATCAGAAAGCCCAGCGAGGGCCGACAGCTCAAATTCCTCCGTTCTGACAGAACCACTAATCAAACCCAATCAGCCGCCGTTGAAAAATGGGTGCGAATGGACGGCTGGAGGCAGAGCATGCCGGTCCGCCGTGTGATACCACGCGCGCTGATGTAAACAAATATCACACACCCCATTAGTCCTCCGACTCGTTCTGGGGCCTTCTGGGAACCCGTGAACCGGCAACACCGGTTACCGACTCCGTAACAAATATGAGGACGAGGGTGGAAGAAAGACCGGAGGAAAAGGGTTTCAAGAAAAAAGCAAACAAAAACAAGGCCATTAAAAGCCAGGGCGGCCGGTGCGCTACGGTGCCACGAGTCATGATCTTCGAGCTGGATCTGGTTGCTGCAACGATGTGGGCAGGCTGGGGCGCTGAGGTGTGTTAATGTGAATGACAAGCTCAGAGCGCACACCAGCGGGCTAATGGCCGCCGGCTCGCTCTGATGGACACACACACACTTCCCTCATCACGCGCTCTCGCCCGAATTCACATGCAAATGCGCGCGTATGCGCGAGAAGCCCGAGCACTTTTGCCGACATGATATGCCATTAGTATCAGGACGGATTTCGGTAATTCTGTTAAAGTGCCGCCGGTCCTGTAATTTTCCGTCGCTCTGTGACAGGATGAGTCCGAGCGAGAGGGAGGGGGAAGCCAAAGAGTGACATGCATCGTGAAAAGAGAGATAGAGCGTGTATTTTCACCATCACTGTGTGCACAAAGCAAAGAGGAAACACTTTTATTGTAATTGCGTCTTACATGAGTGCGGAGAAATCCACCGTGGAATTCCGATAATGGCTGATTAATGTCCCCGTCCGAATAGACAGGCGTCTTGAACCTCGCTCGCGCAAACGTGCGCTCGCTGAAGTCGTGTTTGACTCTGAACGTCGCCTTTAGGAAACTAATTAAGCAAGCGGCAAGCCTTTGATAGCAACCAGATAAGTAACACAGGATTCTCAGCGGTACCTTGACGTTCTAAGTGGTTTAAAATGCAAGGCGAAGCGCACCTAGTGATGGCCTACATTATTTGTGACAAACTAGATTATTTCAGCAATCCTGCGTGGGGAAAACATCTGTAATTATGTCTACCGGGCTTTAAGGTTTCACATAAAAAGAACCACGGAAAACCAACCTTCCAGCTTGCCGTTCTTAGACAGCACTCGAACCAGGGCTGCGTACTTCTGAGCATCCAATGACACCTCAGAGTCCTTGCGAGCTCTGAAATGAAAACGGGGTACATTCAGAATCAGTTTTTTTCTCTGTGTGCACAACTTTCTTTTTAACAAGTATCCTTCTATAAACTTGACTGCCAACAAAAGAATGCTTTTGTGATGCTAGTGTTTTTTGTGATAGTTTTGTGATGCAAACTCACAACTCTCTCTTAAGGTTTAGAGCTTCCTCAGCATTGTCATGGCGACAGCACAGGTTGATGAGCATGGCGTACGCGGCAGGAGTCATATCCGTTTCATACTGAGCTTTGAGCTCTAGAGCTTGATCCAGTTTCTGAGTAAAAAGGGATGAAGTTATCAGGAAAACCAACTACACACATTCACACAAATTCTGACAAGCATTTTTAGTCATATATGATTTGTGACAGACCAATACATCAGCCATTTTTGGTCAACATTGTCCAAAAATGTCAGAATTTCTTTATATGAACTATTTCCTTGTTATCTGACAAGCTGACATGAACAAAACCTGATGTTATTCAAGCATAAAACTGTTGTTTAGTTACAGTTTAGATTGTGAATCCCAAATGTTCAATGTGGTTTTGTACACCACTGTATCAATCACCCACCCTGTTGTAAATATTGATATTGGCCATTAAAACAACCAAATCAGTCAAGTCAGAACGATAAAAATACTCATTGGTGTTTAAAGACAATAGATCCCACCTCCTCCATACACAGGATACCAATGATCCTCTTAAGGACAGAATCAGCAGGCTTTCCCTCAGCTTTTAACTCAGCCAGAGTCTTTTCCAGAAAGGACATTCTCCCCTCCACACCCTGACCGAAACAGAAGGTTATTGGCATAACACAGTTGACTCACCGGGCACGTTTGCTCAAAACAAATACAGTAAAGCACTTACTTTAAACAGAGATGCATCAGACACCATTCCGTTTTCTTTTTTGTCCACGACCGCAAGCACATCCTGAAAGATTAAATAAAGTGGAACTTTTTATGAAAAATTTCAATTGATGCACGCGCATACAAAACACGCTTCAATGACGCTAGGCTAGTCGCTAGAGCCAACAGAGCCCAACCCACAAAAAAAAAACACCCTTGGTATGGTGTTTTTGTCAGTTTTATTGTCTGTCAAATAAAAATCTGTAATACAAATCAAATACAGAAATATGTAAAAGTGCCACTAATAATAAAATACCTTGATAAGCTCTGGAACATGATAGGACTCCAGAATGTTTCGGATTCCTCGGAAGATATTCAGAGATATGGTGATATTCTGAAAAGCAATAACGTATTGACGTCAGTTTTGAAAACAAAAAAATTCTTAAAGCTAAAAACAGAATTAAACAAACTGACAAACACATGAAGGCATAAGCACAACCTAAAACGTTCTTTAGCTTTGCTTCAGTAGTGTGAAAGCGTGTGTGAATGTACCATGTTCTTGAGCAGGCCGAAGTACTCCCTAAGCTTCTCTTCTTTGGACTGCACCTCTGTCTCACTCATGGCATCAATCAGGTTGTATAAAAAGTAGGGCACATTTTCTGCAGAAGAATAGAAAAAACAGTTGGCACTTCCTAATTCAATAACCACGTTAATAAAGTCACACAAGATCACAAAGGGAGCTTGTCTAGAACCCGAAAAAACACCCCTGCAAAATAAGCTCTTATACTGTGTGTGTGTGTGTGTGTGTGTGTGTGTGTTGTGCTGACACAAGCGGCTTTGCTGCAGTCTTGAGTGAGGTCTGTTTTAACAAGTGGCTGGCAGCTGACAGGATCCTCACGAACACATTTGCGTTGTGCATAGCGATGGGATGCGACAGCGAGATCGTCTCCATCTCTCCCACCTGCTCTGAAACCAGGGCAGAAGCCTGCTTTGGTGCAGCAAGACGCCAAACATTGGCAAACGCTGTGTTAACTCAGCGCAGAGTCAGCAGGCAGACAGCACTCACGCACACGGCTACTATTCAGACTGCATCAGGCATGCACACTTAATGCAAAGAACGGCTGTCAGGATCAGCTCCATAAACAAGAGCGGGAGGACGGAGCTGGGCACACGCCTGCATGAAACTGGCTCAGATGACATACGGGTATAGAGATTATTAGGACATGTACACGGAGGCAGCAGTTCAAAATCCACCCAAAATCAAAATCCACCCAATTTATTTTCTTAATCTGTTACACGTGCACACAATTGTTTCCACGCATTTTCTTTTCATTGAAACAGAGCCATAATCTCTTTGGAGAGCTGATTGATTATTTGTGCGTTTTTTTGTCATTTGTGAGAATACAAGGTATGTTGATGCATGAGCAATTAATTGTAAGTGCTAAAAAGCAAAAATGTTGATTAAAAAGTGTAAAACTCTTTAGTTACTAGTTATAGTAGTTCGGTTGTATAAATCTACCTGAGTACAGAACATGAAACAGTCATATGTTGAACATACAAAGAGTGTGAAACGGTACAATTATGGAACGTACCAGAACTTTCAGGGTCAACCCGATTGAACCGACTGTCTTTATAAAGAAGGTCTGTTATCTGCAAAAAGAGATCAACATGTTATTTTTTAATCAAGATAAACAAAAACCTTTTTTTTCACATTTTCGGGCACTTCTGATGTTGTTCTTACCTTTGCCATACGTTCCACATCCTGAAACCTGAAGGGGGCAGTAGAACATCAAAGATGACTCTCATACAATCACATATAAAACCAAACATTCCAAGATCAAGTTTACAAAAAACACATAGGGATTATTGTGCTTTCTAGCAAACATTTAGCATACCATAATTCCTACACCTTTCGACTGCTAAATTTTCATGAATTTTTATAAAGATGTTGTTTAATCATTTAAAGGGATAGTTCAACCAGAAATAAAGATTCTGTCATCATTTACAGTTTCAAACCTGTATAAATGTCTTTGTTCTGATGAACACAGAGAAAGATATTTGGAAGAATGCTAGTAACCAAACAGTTCTTGGACCCTATTGACTACCATAGTAGGGAAAATTACTTTTTTTTGCTGAACACAAAAGAAGATATTTTGAAGAATGTAGGACAGCAAACTGTTCTGGGGCACTTTTGACTACCACTGTCATTCTTCCTACTATGGTAGTCAATGGGGTCCAAGAACTGTTTGGTTAAAAGCATTCTTCCATATATCTTTCTTTGTGTTCATCAGAATTTATACAGGTTTGGAACAACTAGAGAGTGACTAATTCATGACAGAATTTTCATTTTTGAGTGAACTATCCCTTTAAGAGACTGCAGGCAAAGAGCAATCTGCAATGAAATAACTAACCAAGCATAAAAAAATAAAATTTATATTCACTTTAAAAATTTCAATGATTTTTTTTAATATATTTTTTTTACATATTGCAATATGTCCTATGTAATTTATCATGTAATGTCCATTCATTATATTATATTGTGTTAGATTTGTATAATATTCTTATAACATTTTGGGTATTTTGGGGGTCCACATGGGACCTCTCTGGATTTTAAATGGCTCTCACACATACACACAAACGCTCACTGAAATGCACATACTGGCACACAACGCATTGTGAAATTAATGCAGAGCCGGTAGTGTGCTTGACGCCAGACAGCAATGAGATGAGAAGAGTAAAAATGACCCAACATTGTTTAATGATTAAATTATCTTCTGACCTTGACTATTACAAGAACAGGTCCCTAAGGAGACAGGGCCCGACAACCCCCTCTACCCCTCTGACAACCCCAATTACCAAGCTGACATCCATCGCTGCTGGCAACCTCCCTGCTCCACTTTCACATCTAAATGCTTTGCTAAATACAGAGGACAGTAGCATCTGCTGCTCTGTGGCCTCTGTGTTACGTTCTGACATACAAAACACAGCTCAGTCCTTAACTGCCGTGAATGATGGGATTAATTTTACATCTGCGCTAATATGAAACTGCACTGAATGAAACAATAGGAAAACGGATGCTAAATGACATGATCCAGACAGATTTATGAGCATGTGTGAGGAAGGAGCTGATTGGGTGGAGGAATTTGCCTTTAAACAAAATGCCGTTTCTACAGATGCTTGAGGGGGTCAATCTTTTAGCATTGGACAACCATCAAAATCCAAGGCAACAAAGAGGACAGAAAAAACTCTATTTGCATTCATCCCATGCTATATTTGCACTAAAGAAGACCGCATTCATATGCATGAGGTGAGGAATGAGTGACTATCTCGCCAAAAGGCAGAAGATACACTGTTATTTACTCACCCTCTGAACCCATGGAGTAGACTAGCTCTGAATGCACTGAGGTCAATGGCTGGGAGGGTCGGCGAGGACACTGTAAGAAGTCAAATGCATATATCAGTGTATGCTATGACCATCAAAACAGTTTAAATTGTTTACCCAGTTTTAAAATAAGCCAAAACATCTGTGATCATTTACTCACCCTCAAATTTTTACAAACCTGTATAAATTTCTTTGTTGAGATCTGTTTGGTTACTGACATTCTTCCAAATATCCTCTATCAATTGTTATAATTTAATCAACTGAATCAACACAAATGCGTTCAGTCGTCATGTGAGCAGGTGGTGGAAACACTGCGAAACTGCACATCTGACACAAGACATGTTTCTCCATGTGACTACTTTTAACATTTCAGACATTTGCTTTAAGATCACAAAGTCTTTAAGACGACTAAACACATTTCAATCAAGTGACCCTAAAACTTGAAAGGTAATGTTCTTCCCTTACTTTTGCAGACATTTGTGGCTTGATAAAGTGAAGCACTTTATACTGTATGTGTTTTGTGGTATTGATGGTTAATTGAATCTGATTGACAATTGTAATGATAGGATCAAAAATATTCTTAAAATTTTACATGAGTAAAAAATCTACAGATGGAGAGTAAAAATAGGAAAAAAAATACAACAGAGGACATAACTATGAGGGTGAGAAGGTACCATCCATAATTAAAGTCTCGTGAACCGGAAGTTGCGATCATTTTTACTTCCGTATTCTGACACATTTCAGAGTGAAAAGGAATTTAAAAGGAGAAAATTAGTGGGCGTGGCTTGTGTTTTTCACTGCGAATTGATTGGATGTGTAAAAACAGCTGTAGCATTGATTTTTAAAATGAAACTGGTAGCAGACTGATAGTTGAAGGGGAGGAGTTAACAGATGCTCCGGCCAAGCCATCTAGTTTACATCATTTGAGATGGTTAGTCATTTCAGCGCAGAAGTGCATTTTCAGATTTTAACTGATTGTGAGGGTACATGAATTTTAAAAAGAATATGACCCACTTAGATAAGCTATTTATTATAAACGCTGCAATATTTCATTTTGAAATATGAATCGTCATTTTTAATTTTACTGGGACTTTAAACAAGATTTGTCCCTATTCACCTCTGTCAGAGGAGGCACTTGGTTCTCTATCTTCTCACATATTCACTCGCTAATTACTTAAAAGGCCCGATGTGCTTATAGATGCTTGGGAGAGAATGTGCATGTTTGTGTGGCTGTATGTGTAGTCCTGATGGGAGGTAATTAGTCTGCAACTGATGAGTGTTAGCTTACCGGGTCCATCTAAAACATCAAAACTAAAAGCTCAACCCGAGACCATGAAATTATTTATAGATGTGCAGAAGACAGGTAGAGGTCATTATCATGGACATTACTTACTCAGAGAGAGCAGCCCTTCAAAATTTCCACGTGATGCTTCCATTCGCAACTCCGCCACAACGAAGCTATCGGCCTCCACATCAAAGCCGGCCTCCTGCAATTATCAACCCAAGTTAGCCAGCGTTTTAGAGCACGAAAAACATGAACATGAAACGAAAAACACACGCTGTGGAATTACCTTGAGAGTAGCGCGAGCGCTGTCTACTGACCCAAATGAGGGCAGGGTATATGTAGTGAAAGTATCGACATCTGCGGAGACGTCCAGCTCCTGCATGCCTCTCAGAACTTCCAGAATACCTAAAGAAAAACCATATTTAAGACATAAAATGTCTGCCAGACATACAATGCAGCAGTGTTTATCTCAGTAGTGCTCGAGGTCAGCAACATCTGGTCAGGCTCTACCCGGCTCTCCAGCAGGGCCTTTCACTCCCGCCTAAAGCAACAACATGCATATGGAATAGGTGCGTTCAACACCGACAAATGTTTGTGGGTGAACATGTGAACAACGATCTGTGTTGCGTTTACTCTTCACCTTGGTCCTTGGCACTCTGTACTGCAACGCTCAGGGGACACCTAGCCCCCTAAATAAAAGATAAGACTTGCTTTTATCTGCCATTAAAACCCGAGCGGCCGCTGGCAACCAGCACACGAAAGCATTAGCCAGGTAAAGCACCTGGAGGCCACGTCTATCCATCCCATCTCTCAATTTTATTCACATCTAGGCTTTTTTTTCATTCATCCTTTCTTGAACTCAGTGGCTCTTTGCTTTCAATGGAACCCGAGAGCGGTCTTTTCATTCTCTCGGTTTTATGAGAGAAGCACACCTGTTTTCATGTTAAATAATCCATTGCTCCATTTGTCGGCTGTAAGTTGGCTCAAAAAGCACAGGCTGATATGTAGAACGTGAATGGAAGATAGATAGCCAGTCACATCTCTTGCTGATTCGAGACGTTTTTTCACTTCTCTCAATTCAAAAAGTGTGCGAGTGGGCTTTTATGGGACAACTCGGGTTCAACGAATCCTCTGATGACCTCAAGACCTTTGTGTATCACTGGGTTTAATGATTGAACTGTAAGCGCAGAAAGTAACCCAGACCACGGTCTCTCTTACTAAAAGGGGACAAAAGAGGAAAGGTCTAAGGTTTCAAATGTAAACAGAAACTGTATCTTCAAACAAGCTTAAAATGAAATGCATTTTTAAAATTTCAAAACGTAGGAGGGCAACACTTGTTATACGAGAGGAACTGAAAGAACAGATCACTTTCTGCATTCACGGCTTGAGTTGTTTCTCCCTCAGTCCTTGAGCTTAGTAGAACACAGAAGTTAATGAAGATATCATTTCTGCAGTAAAGATTTAGAAGTAATCTGCATTTAGAAAAACGTCACTGATAAATGCATGACTTTCCAAAACATGTCTGGTGGAGAGTTCATAAAATACAAATATAAAAGGTTGTTGTAAGCTATGTGAGGGTATGAGGCGTTTCTCTCGCATCGTGTCACAAGCAATGAGCTGAATTGCTTCTTGAAACTGACAAGCCCAGTTCGCTGGCGGCTGGCGAGACAAAGCTAGCATATGCTTTCTCAAACTCGCCTGCCCAAATCCACACCTCATCAAAATGCAAACTTTTCCCCTCTCTGCACTCATGAAAACCGGTGAGAGGAGCGGGTGGGGGGACGTCTGCCCGCTGGTGACACCTGTGGACAGAATGTGACATGGCGCTAAATATTTCATGGCCGTGCACAGCGGTGCACGTAATTGAAAGTGAATTCCCTCAGAGCGCTCGCATTTACATAAGACCCAGTCACTACAACTTTTATCATGTAATCTTCACCACTTCAACACGGAGGAAAGCAAAAAAACAATGAAGACGGATATAAAGGCGTGTGATCATGCATATTTCATAAAGGTTATTGATGTAAAAAATAAACAACTGTATACTGATACACACAGAGAGAAAATGGGTTAAGAAAAGAAAACTGCTAGATATTTTAATTTATAGACATCTTCTTAGGAACATGGACTCTACTAAAGCCCTATTCGCACGGGATTAGTATTATCTGGGGACCTCTGGTCATTTGTAATAATTGCAGAGATTGTCTGTGATCATGTTGCGCATTCGCACTGGATAAGTGAACTCTGTGATTTTACTCGAATTTACTAACTTATCTCCCAGAAATGACGTGAAGGCGCTTCCCTCTTTCTAAACATGGCACGAAAGAGAGTTTAACACGGATGCGCTGTCTGACAGAGATTCATTCATTGACGCAGCCTTCAGCCCTTTACCGTACACACCAGACTGGACCTCGCGTTGCGTTTTGCCGCGTCCCACAGTTTAGAAGCTATAGTTTCAAATCGCGCTTAAGTGGTTTAAAAGCCTGTACACGAATAAGAGCGTGATTACATAATGTAACGCTAGACAAAGGATGTCAAAACAAACGGATGCTGCGTTAATTGCGTTAAATATTTTTCACGCGTTAATTTGAAATAATTAATCGCATGCATTAACGCGTTACCGTTGACAGCCCTACTTGAAAGTCTTGTCGTTGTAGGTGTAGTTGTATGTAAACAGAAGAATGTTCCTTACCGCATGCTGCCATGCATGTCAACCATCTCCATATATTCCTTCTTTTTTGTTTCGCTCTTCTGATCCTGTCATGTTATTTTACAGTGAATATTTTCTCTCTGCCAATATTATTGTTGTCTGGTATGTAGCGACATAACCCAGCACCCAAAATACTGTGAAAACACTCCAACGCAGCTTCCATTCTTTGCGAAAGATGACTGAACAGGCGCACAGAAACCTTGAAAAAATGAGATACGATCCCGCCAAATCTTGTTCAAAATTTCAAAACGCAGAGATACCGATTCGCACTGGACTAATATTATCACAGGACCTCTGTGTTCGTCAAAATATGGAAGGTAATTTGTGGGGGAATTTTTACTTGACAAATTACAGACATGGCCGTTTCGCACGGGATTAAGATCACAGACAATCTCTGCGATTATTACAAATGACCAGAGGTCCCCAGATAATACTAATCCTGTGCAAATAGGATTTAAGAGACTGTTTGGGAACGTTCCACAATTGCTGTTAAGACGAGTCACTCATACAAACCAAACAAATGCTCATGTAAAGTTACTTAAAGGGATTGTTCACCCAAAAAGGAAAATTCTGTCATGAATTACACTCTAGTTGTTCCAAACCTGTATACGTTTCTTTGTTTGGTTGAACACAGAGAAAGACATTTGGACGAATGCTTATAACTAAACAGTTCTTGACCCCCATTGACTCCCATAGTAGGAAAAAGGATAACTGTAGTCAACAGTGCCCCCTGAACTGTTTGCTTTCCTACATTCTTCAAAATATCTTCTTTTGTGTTCAACAGAACAAAACAATTCTCAAGTAATTTTTTCTACTATGGTTGTCAATGGTATCCAAGAACTGTTTGATTATAAGCATTCTTCCAAATATCTTTTTCTGTGTTCATCAGAACAAAGAAATTTATACAGATTTGGAACAACTCAAAGGTGAGTAACTGATGACAGAATTTTTTATTTTTAGGTGAACTATCCCTTTAACGTTTGGATCAGTTTTGACACTAGGAGTGTGCAAATGTTGCCTTCAGGTAAATATTCCCGTTTGTTTTTAATGCACATCACTGGTCTCATTGTACGTGATTATTCTCTGTGCATGTTATTTCAAATCATGCGCCTTCGTTATTGTTTAATTAACATACATAATAAAGTATTCTGTGTCTAATTAATTTTTTGGCTGACATAACAAATCCCTAATTTTTCAACCTCAACAAAAATGAGCTCAACAAAAATGAGCAGGCCTTCAGTTTAGACTTGATGATATTCACCCAAAAAGCATCTAGAGCTAGAGCATCCGGAAATGCATTGTGCTGACTAACAAATCCAGACTCCATGAGGAATGGCGATTAAGAAGAATTAGGCTGATATATCAGACTCTTTAGACAAAATGTCAAATGCTCTCACATCTGTAGGTTGCTTTGAAAAAAAGTGCCTGCTAAATGAATAAACGCAAGTGTAAAATATACACGACTCACCAGTAATGTTTTTGTCTTTTTGGTGATGTGTAAACAGAGGCCAGAAGTAATGAGGTCTGACAGGCAAACCCCCTTCTTTCATCTTCTTCATGAGCTCAACAGACATACCTGCAAAAAGGTGAATGACAACATATTTACACCCGAGACAAATCCAGTATTGTACAAAAGTGCGCCATAAACTAACAAGTCTTAATGGTCCTGTAAACAATTGGGGTCATTTTGGTCACACACGACAATCTACCTTCTGGTTTGTGTTTGGTTATAATTTAATCATTTATTTTATATTTAATTTGCATTAATATTCATTTAGATTGATATTTTATTGTATAGTAATTGTCTTCAATTAAAATGACTCAATAGTTAGTGTTTCTTTGAACTCGCTGAAACGGTCTACAGTATGTGTAGTACACTCACCAGTCTTCTTGGCTTCTAGGGCACACTGAAGAGTGAACTGCAGAGGTGTAGAGTGCAGACCAGAATCTTTCAGATCATTGCAAAATCTAGCCATCTTTTCCACTGACTGAAAGCCAAATTAACAGATCATAATATCTCACAAACCATCCTACAAATAAATGTAATTCAAACATACAAGTGCACAGAACTTAACAGTACACCTGTCATACTCAAGTGAAGGTTTGGCAGATGCATTCCTCACCTTGTCCATATTGATGCAGTGCCGGAGAAAGAAGTTTCCCAAGTCTGGAGAATCACTGTTCTGTGACTCTACCTGCAGGCCTGTGAAGCTTTTCAGCATAGAAAACGCAGTGTCCTCATGCCCCTGGGTGATCAGACTCAGACAGAGGTTCATTGCATCTGAGGACATGGAAAAACATTAGTTAAAGTGTGTGTAGTATCAAAATACAATGCACTCCAAAAACCTATAACCCTTCATCACGCTACATGAATACACTGTAATATTTCTATACACACCTGGCACATATCCCCTCTCATGACGCATACGTTCCACAATCTCAGGCATGTACTGCTGATGGCCGGCCTTAGTTAGACTGAAAACCACCTGCATTAAATCTCTGTCCATCAGATGGATGTCAGCATTCTCCACTGTCACTAGAGTCTGGACAGAAAGCACAATAAACATCTTTACTTTCAAGTTCAGAAATATACTGCATAATGATAATACCATCACATTATACTGTCTGTCCAGCACTTACAGTTAGGTCCATAAATATTTGGACAGAAGCACATTTTTTGTTATTTTAGCTGTGTATCAAAATGTATTCGAGTTATAGTTTTATAATGGATATTGTCTTAAAGGGGTCATATGACAAGGCTAAAACGAATATTATCGTTTGTTTCAGATGTATTGCAAAGTGTATACGCAATTTAAGGTTAAAAAATGCTGTATTTTCCACATACCATGCATGTTTGTATCTCCTCTTTGCCCCGCCTCGCCAGTTAACCAGTGTGTAGTGATTGGTTGAATACTGCAAGCGTGTGACGTAAATGTAACACATATTATCATATTTGGAACATCAGGTTCCAAAGCAATTGTACTGACAGGTACGCCCACCTTACTTGCATATACATTTGAGAGGTCTTAATAAAATCATACCACGAACTGAAGTAGATTTGTGGGGGTGTGGTTACACGAGGCGTTTCAGGCAGGTCTGAGTGAGCATTCGCTTTTAGATAGAATGCATCTTTTGTTCCGACACTTTCATTTTTGCAATTTTACGTGTCTAATACATGCATGGGCAACTTAAAACACACCAAAGACACAGAAAAACACGTGTTCGCACCATATGACCCCTTTAAAGGAGTGTACTTCATTTAGAGTGTAATCACATCCAGATTATCTGAAGGATTTAGGAATTACAGCTCTTTAATATGAAGCGCCCCCTTTTTCAAGGGACCAAAAGTAATTGGACAGTGGAATCAAAAGCCGTTTTATTCACAGGTATGGGCTTTTCCTTAAATCATTTCTTCATAAATTAAGTATGTTAAATGTTAAAGCTGATTCTACATGTGGTGTTTGCATTTGGAAACGGTTGCTGTGAACCCACATCATGGGGTTCAGGGAGATCTCCATGCAAGTGAAACAGACCATAGTTAGATTTCAAAAACACAACAAATCCATCAGAAAGATGCCAGGAACATTAAGAGCGGCCAGATCAACAATTTGGTACATTCTGAGAAAAACAAAACACACCGATGAGCTCAGCAACAAAACATTCCTGGGCGTCCATATGAGATAAAAGTGGTCATCCTCTCCATGATAAAGAAAAACATCTTCACAACATCCAGACAAGTGAAGAATTAATCCGGATGCTTCTGTCACATCACCAAAAAACACCAGTGAACCAGTGCCTGAGGACGTCATGCATGGAAATGGAATCAAACTGCCTGAACACTATTTTACTGAAGATGTTGTCTGCTCATATCATGAGATATTCCAAGCCTTCTCCATATCTTTTATTCTTTTTAGTCTTATGCAGGCTGAAATGAATTTGATCACTCCAAAAAATGCTTTTTAGAAGTCTAATCTACCCATCCTATTCTTGATGCTTTTGCACCTTGTTGTGAACCCTCTGTATTTTTTCTTGTGTTCTCTTTATTGTTTTGATTGACAAACATTGACATTTTTACCTCTTGGAGAGTGTTCTTCACTTGTCTGGACGTGATGATGTTTTCCTTTATCATGGAGAGGATAATGTCATCATCCACCAATTTTATCTCATATCGACGCCCAGGATTGTTTTGTTGCTGAGCTCAGCGGTGTGTTTTTTTTTTCTCAGAATGTACCAAATTGTTGATTTGGCCGCTCTTAATGTTCCTGGCATCTTTCTGATGGATTTGTTGTGTTTTTGAAATCAAACTATGGTCTGTTTCACTTGCATGGAGATCTCCCTGAACCCCACGATGTGGGTTCACAACAACAGCTTCCAAATGAAAACACCACACGGTGTGCACTTTAAGACAATATCTATTATAAAACTGTAACTCGAATACATTTTGATACACAGCTAAAATAACCAAAAATGTGCTTCTGTCCAAATATTTATGGACCTAATTGTATATTACTAATAAAGACAGACCTCTTTAATTTTGTCAATATCGCCTTTCTCAGCATAGACATTGAGAAGAGACAGGTATGTGTCTGGGCCGGGCTCAATCCCCGCCCCTTTCATGACTGTCAGGATGCTCTCGGAGCTGTCCATGTCCCTGCACAAACACCAGATCACTCAGAGCTCATAAGTGACAAACACACAGATGAAGGACATACAGAAAAGCATAAGGTCAATTGCAGCGTTCATTAGAAAGTCAGATTACCCTGCTCGTGCATGGCCTGTCACTAGGGAGTTGAAGACAGCCTCTGTGATTGGCAGGTCTTTGCTTTTCATAAAGCCCAGGATTGTACTGTAGAATAGAAATGTGATACACCATTGTCTCTAATTTTGTTATTAGATCGTATTTTACAAAGTACCAATTTGCAAAAAAAGTAAAATCTCAGCTTACCTTGCACCTTCAATGTCACCATGTTGACAGTATGCTGCAATTAATCTCTGATAGGTTACCTAGAAAGTAACAACATATTATACAATTAATAAACATCCAATAACATCCTTTAATATACAGTACATTTGTGTAATACGTCTTATTTTTGGAATCTAGTTATCATTCGTTGCCTGCCAAGAATAAAAATTTCACCCTAGACAGACACCCTAAAAACTATACTTACCCGGTTTGGTTGAACATTCGTTGCTTCCATTTTTGCAAGAAAACCAGTTGGAGAGAATTTGAACTCATTCTGCAAGTACGTTTTGAGCAGAGCATTGTAATGGCTCACATCATAGGGAGCACCTGCAGTAAACAGCAACATAAAAGATAAATTCCCAGGAATAGATATATGAAAATGTACTGTTTAAATGTCTTTGACTCATATACCAAGTTCTTGAAGCTTATCCCAGATACGTTGAGCCAGCTCTGTGCGCTCAGCAAGAGGAACCTCAGGCAGCAGAGAACCACAGCTTCTCAACAACAACAGAGCTTGATTTCCACTAGGATATCCTTTTGGAATGTGACGTGCATAATAAGCAAAGATAGGTTTACATTTATATGCAGAAATAGACCTACGAGAGAGAGGTTATCCAAAGAGACAAGTACCTGTTCTGCAAATGTCGTGGAAGATGCGCAGAAGCAGTGTTTTGGTGACCCTGCCTGTCCTTCTGACTGAGCTGTCTAGTTTTGCCAGAGCCCAGTCAAACTGCTGAGCCTGCTTGGAACGGACTGCCAGACTGGGTTCATCCTTCACCGGTCCCCTCTGTTCGGGGACAACACCATACTGACGCCAGCTCGCACAGGGCAAGGCTGATCTGTATGAGAACAGACTGCAGAAACAATGTCCACAATTAGCCTAAACGCATGGCACTGTATACTGTACTCAAGAGATGCAGACAATCTAATAAGATCATAATATGGTATGACACAAAACAGTAGTGATGATTGAGCTTATAAAACTTTTTTAGGCTAACTAAATTATAAAATAAAATTGTTACAATCTCATTTTAAATCTTGAAGACTATCATATGTGGAATCTAAATAACTATAATGAAGCCTTAAGTGCAATGTGTAAAAATACAAAACACCCCCTGAATTACAATGTGTGACAATTGTTTCCTGTGATATCACTTTAAACACTTAGCACATGCCATAGGTCAACATGTCAAGGTCGTTTCAAGTATCTTTTATATCCAATACGCAAACACTTATTTATCTTTGACACAATTTTATTTATCTGTCTTAAATGTAAATTCTCTAATTTAGTTCTGCAAAACCAAAGTAGCTGAGATGCGACGTGCTCACCATCTAGGATATCACTTATGCAATGAAGACATATCTCTCTTATACAACATCATGGGTAGTCTACAAATCATGACTGCTATACTTTAATATGTGTTAAGACTTAGTTAAACAGTCTGAACACAGCACAAGATCAATGTGTTATAACCCCGCAGTAGATGTAAAGCAGTGATCACCTTTCAATGACAACTGCGTGATCTAAACACGCATGGGACAGAGTCACGGCTTTACCTGTTTACATTAAACCGTCCCGAAACTGTCTGACGGCCACAAGACCCTACACATTTAGTCCCGACCGCTCCGCTGTACAGGCGACCAGCCGCCGGTCCATGTCTGCTGCTCCCTATGACCTGAAGCAGTGAAGTATGTGAAGATTTCAGGAGCCGGGCTGATCTTAAGAGCGCAGCCATGTTTAGCCTGCATGAGAAACGAGCGAAGGACATCCGTACCACGTGACAGGCCAGAGGGGAACGGACGAGACCAACGCGTTCACAGGGGTGTTTGTAATAATATCACGTTCATGGCTTTTTTTGTCATTTAATCAGTTATTCAAACCGTGTTACAATTCTGTTTATATTTTTAATGATCTTAAACACGTGGCTCTTTAGTGAGGAAAAACTAGCAAAAATCAGTTTTTGATCAAGAACGAAAAAATTACGATTTTGTGGAAAATGTCAGTTTGACGTTGTTTGACGTTCGTAAACCTCATGCACTTTCATGTTTTAAACAGATAAAGCGATATAGGGGTTATACACACAACAAATGTGCGCAAAACCTCGTTTTATAAATCACTACTTATGTTTACAAAAAACATAACTGCTCCCTAGACAGTCTGTCATCATTTACTCATCCTCTTGTCATTTCACACCTTTATGCCTTTTTTCTTCCGCAGAACACAAAAGAAGATATTTTGAAGAAAGTTGGTAACTGTACAAAACCATTGCAAGTGAATGGGTTCCAGTTAACACCATTCTTCAAAATATCTACTTTTATGTTCTGTGGAAGAAAGAAAGTCATACAGGTTTGAAATGACAAGAGGGTGAGTAAATGAGGACAGAATTTTCATTTTTGGGTGAACTATCACTTTAAGTTCGGGCCACATAACATTTGTTTGTTGCCGCTGAAACCGTTTATGTTGCTGATGTCATTTACTGAAACATTCACAATTCACTCTCTATCTATATCAAAAATGTGATTTGTGTGGATTTGTCATGCAGTGTGTATTTTGCCTGATGAGACACATTGTGTACAAGGATACTGAAGCTGGAAGATGATTGGTACCAGCTTGAGGTCAGTTTTGGAAAAGGTCAGCTAGGTGGGGTGTTGTCAAGCACAGACTAATGCCCACTGGGCCACTCTGTCTTGTGCCGGGCATCAGGGGCCAGGGGGCCCCGATATGTCAGACGTGTGCCATGCCAAACTCATTTCCATAGCTGACACACACTGCAAGCGCACAGCAGTAGGCTACACACACTACACAGGTGACAGGTGCCAGGCACGTTGTTTCACTCGTCTGAGAGTCTCATCCCTGCCTGGATCTCACTCTGTCAACCCCTGTCTGCTGAGCCCGCCCACAGTGGGGTGTACCGAGATGGTGAGCAGCTTTGGCATGGCAAGCAACAGAAACAGCACACAATGTGTTTCAACAGCTCAAACACAGAGTTTGGCCAGTAATTGAAAGGATAATGAAAGTACCTTAAGTATTTAAAGTATTGGATGAACTTAACTATTCAAACAAGTCTGAGATACCTCAAAGTTTGTGAGCTGTTAAAAGCCTGTTTGACGACCCTCACCTGCAATGTCAGTGAGCACGTGCCACTCCTTCAGACTGGTACTGTCAGTTCACCTCTTATTCCAAAGGGAGCCCTTGCTTTTCGTTGGCATGAGAGCTAAAAATGGTGAGCTCAGGGGACGAAATATCTCAAGGTCACTGAATTATAGAGGAGGAGAGAAGAGGTGAGCTGAGAGGAAAGGCCTCACTCCTTTCTGTTTGCTGAATGAACTCAAGAAGGGTCTGTTCTGTTTTTCTGCAGCATGAATGCATCTGTGTTAGTCATTTATTATTCATCAGATCTATCAATTATTAACTGATTATTTTCCTTCTCTTGCTAAATATTTTTTGCTGATCTTTCATCTTTATAACCCATGCACCTTAAAAACTCTTCGTTAAAAATGAGTAAGATCTTAATTTAAATCCTGAATTAAGTTTATTTTGTGACATTCTTATTTCTCGTTTTAAATTGCTAAATTGTTATTCTCATATTTCGGTTTTTGTTCTTTGTTAGCGGCAAAATGCATTCGATTTTTCAGTTTTTTCATTCTTTTTTATTCTTCAGTTTTCTTTATTCTTTTTTTTAAGCGATTTGATGTTCCCAGCAATGCAAAGCGCGAGAATATATTTCATTCAAATTTATTCGTATAACTTTTTCAGTAACACTGTTGCAAAGCAGATTTACAGAAGGCACAATGTATACAGAATATATTAACACATATAAATAATTGAAATGATCAGTTCAGAAATATATAGCCACAGAAAAATGTAAGAAACCTTTCATATAATCAGCATTTCTAAATGTATTGTGGTCATTCCAGTCCAGTGTTTGTTGAATTTCTACAAAATCAAACCTCAGGAGTGACATAAAGTCATCCAACAGCAATGTGAAAGACTGACAGCCTTTCTTTGCAGTATTTGAGGTCGAAAAATACAAAGCATCTATTCTGTTATTTTGACCTGTTTCTCCAGTTTTCATTTTCTGCAAATAAATGCAAATAGAAACAATATTTGTATTTGAAATTTGGGAGAAATATTGTTAGTAGTTCACAGAATGAAACAAAAAGGATGATTTTACCTAAACAAATACCTATAAATAGAAAACTCACATTCCCTTGTTGTGTAGACTTTATCTTTTTTACATTATTATGTAGATTTTGTAGTTAGTGTTTGCTACTAATAATCCCTTGCTGTACACTTAATTTGTTACAACTCTCTCCACATATATTTTAAATAAAATAAAATATGTGAAACATTACTATTCTTTGTTGTGGACTAACAAGAAAAATGAAGTTAAAAATTATAAAGGTTAATTGGAAACAAATGAAGGATGTTTAAACCTCACAGACATGAATATGCCTCATGAACTCCAGAGATCACAGAGAGCTGAAGTGTTGAGGAAAGAGAGAAAACGGTCTGTCCCAGAGGATTTGTCCCTTTCAGTGTGGATGAGGGAGTGTGAATGTGATGGCAGTAGCAGGGCTCTCTGGTGTGAAGAGTGTTGTTTTCCGGAGTTCCTTGTGAACTTGAATGTCACACATGATGATAGAAGGCAGAACTGTGAGCTGGAAACGACACTGAAAACACATGGAAATCTCGAGGGGTTGAGAGACATGAAGGAATGTAGACAGTCTCACAGGCAGAGATGAACTGGGACTAACAATACCAGCTCACAGGGGGAGTTATACGGTGCATTATATGCGTATAATACAGATAATACAGATAACACATTTAAATATGTTCATTGTAGAATATTGTAGGAGAAAGAAATTCAAAATCTGCCATTGAAAAACAGACTCCTGAAACATTTTTTGACATGAGAAGGCTCACAAATCCCTTCTCATTACAACTAAAGTTTGCATATTCTTCCAACTGAAAATGACTCAGATGTGTGCATCAGCCCTTATTTTGTGTACGTGTCTGTATACAAAACATACACATAATGATGGTAATAAGACTATATTGTGTATCATTTCTATCATTATGCTGTTGTTGTCATCCAGGGCCATTCATGCATCATCACCTTTCTCTACCCTCCTCATGACTTCAGTCCTGTCCGGCTGCATCTCCGTTTCGATGTGCGACGGCCGGCTCCATCGCTCCACTGACCTGTTCAAGCGTGACGGTAAACGAGAATTCATATATTTGCACACTCTCACATGAGACCGCCTGTATGATCTCACAACAGGCCGGGATCCTGTGTCTTTGGTGGAGAGCCGTGCCTGAGCCGGAGCATGGCAATACACTATTGTAATGAGCCCCTGGTCGAGAAATAATCACCTGAGAATTATATATGCCTCTGTGGTCAGAGACAGGACTGTTGCTGTCTGTTGTGCACTAATGCCCATTTAATGGACTGAAGTGTGTGTTTTCTTTAGGTTTCATTGTTTCAATAAATATACACTTGTTTGCAGCAATGTCTTGGTGTTTGTGTGACGGGGACAACAAACTAAAACATTTCTTTAGAGTATTGATTGTCATATTGAGATTGTCATCTTTGTCATCAGTTCAATCACATCCCACAGCTGTTCCTACAGATTCCTCACATTTCACACCCTGCATTAACATAATATTGTAATGGAGTCCATTACTAAGGAGCAATTATGAAGGAGATATCAGAGGATGCAAGTGTTCAGTCAAGCATATTTAACAGCGTGTCAACAGCCAGCAAAACCCAGAGAGCGACATTAAGGAAAGAAAAAGAAATGCCTTTCAGCATATGTTTATTGAGAAGACTATGATTGTGTCACGCATCTTCTTTGACATTTCAACTCATCAAAAGCCCAAAAGGGAATGTTAGTTTTTTTAAGCGGATGTTCATTTCAAACCATTTTGCAAGATTTGCTTTAAACACTGGTCCAGAGGCACTTCCGGTTTCTCTTTTTTTATCTCACATATATAATTAAACCTTAAAGATATTCTTTTAACTTTTTGATTCAGTTCTAAATGTTCTGTTGGTTGTGTTATGTTCAAACGTTTGTGTAGTGTTAAAAAACTGAAACAGGAAGTTCTTCTGGACCAGCGTTGTTTTTACGTTTTCCAACGAGGTCTATAGGCAGGATTTCCTGTTTAAACATGATTTTTCCTCTTAAATTTTTGTGTTAACATCGTGGAAATACACTCTTAAAATGGATGTGTCAATTTTAACACATTGTTTGTGTTATCCTATTTAACACATTATGTGCTACTTTCAACACACAGAGATGTTAATATGTTGTTTTTAGCTCAACTGTTCTTACTGAAGATTTTTTATTTTTGACCAACCAACAAATTTTACCAGTCAAAATAAAACGGACTGTTTGGGGGGGGGTGACAAACAGTACAATATACAGAATACAATATAAAACATTTGCGGCTAAGCAAAATAAGGCCTACATAAATGAAAGAAACATTTTTTTTTCAAACCTGAGTTAAATGTATTGCATTTACTTACTTCATAAATACAATTTCAAAAATTGTGAAACCTTTGTCATGCTTGATTTTTGTAAATTGATAGCAAAATAGTAAATGTTAAATGCTAAAGCAGAAGAGAAATGTGAAGATTGTGAAATCTGAACATATTTTGAGTTTAGATTTTAGGCTGGTTTTAAGGGGTGATTGGGCTGAGCTATTTTTTTTAGGTGTCTTTATGACACAGACCCGGCAGATCATTTATATACCCCTGCCTGATTATAATAATTAACTGCCTTGCCTTGCAACAACAAGTGCTGATTCGCCCCGTGGCACACACGGGTAACATCAGGTGCCGAGATCAAGCCAGACGGTCTGACCTTCTTCCTCCACCGTGTGGTCTTCATCACCTTTGCTTCTTTCCTCGTCCACCTCGCCAAAGCCTGTTCCAGAGAGCTTTAGCACAACTGATCTGCCTTTTGACCCAAGGAGCCTTAAGCCACATGACATTTTGGAAATGTCTGTTTGTATTTCCCTCTCTGATTCCAAATTTTTTGCATGGTGTTTTGGATGGGGGTGTAGAAAATTTGTCTCGCCTCCATCTCGTAACGACAACACCAGGAGTAGGTGCGGAGATTTCAAT
The DNA here is from genome assembly GCF_024868665.1 of Triplophysa rosa. NCBI lineage: Eukaryota > Metazoa > Chordata > Actinopteri > Cypriniformes > Nemacheilidae > Triplophysa > Triplophysa rosa. Next base: position 12,479,942 of record NC_079898.1, read on the forward strand.
CTGACCTTTTTTATCTCTCCTTTAGCCTTAAGCAACATGTCTACTGTCCTTAATCATTAAAAATGATGACCTTTCCAGCTTCATCACTCTGGACTTCATTTCTGTTCCTCTGTCCATCACTGTCATCAGATAAGTGCAGGTTACACAGGTTGGTACTTTATGAAATACCAGAGTAGTGCAAGTAATATCTGGCTAACTGAAACCATAGGGAAATTATAGATTTTCTAGGTAATAATCCAATGCATAAAAGTTATAGTATCCATTATACCAGAATCAAACACAATTGTCAGTTAAATTTTAGTTCAAGCCTTACAATCAAAACCTAATTCTTCGCCCTCTCATGTCGTCTGTCTTGCAGTTCCTGTAGGTTTTGAGGTGCTCTCCATCATTGGCGTCAGCGTGTAATGTCAAATGTGTCGTCTCGCATAACTGGGCTGAGCTCTGAGGGGATGCCGGATGCCGTTGCGCTCTGTTGCAGACGGAATAGGTTCCCACTGCTCTCTGGCACTTATCAGTTAGACTCTGTGTGTCCTGAGGGAGAGAGATTACTGTCATGATGCCGCTACCTTTCTGCACATCACCAACAACAGCCCCTGGGCCTTTTACTGAGGTGCGAGGGATCTTTTTACTCGTAGTTGTGAATATAAAGTGAACTTCCGAAAAAGTCTTCATGTGACACAAAGATGAGGCACTTTTTTTATTAACTGTAAACAAATAAATACTAAATGAAACTAAAGCAAAAATAAAACTTATATATAAAGAATAACGGTTAAATAATAAAATGACAAAGGCACATATCAAAATAGCTCAAAATAAACTAAAATGAACATGAAAACTACAAATATAAATATATCGTCGCTGAACCTCGGATGTTCAAATCTCAGTTTTTCAGGAAATGAAAAAACTGTATTTTTAAATAATAATTAAATAGTTAAATACTTTGTTGTCAGAGGTGACAAGCACTTTTTAATACTTTTCATTGTTTATATTGGCAAAACCCCTGCAGTGACAGACATAAATGGGTGACTAATAATAATGATTAAAAATAAAAATCATAAAATATGGAGATGCAAAGTTTTAGAAAGACAGCAGATATTATTAAAACTACCATAAAGCTGAAAACAAAACTATAATAATTTGAACTTCTCTTAGGTATAATAATATGTACCTTTCTTACAGAGATGGAAAAAAGTATTTTTAGTCTCCGGTACATTATCAAGTATCTGTATTTTATCCTTTTACTTCGGAAAATGTTTACTTAAAAACATATATCATACCTTCTACTCCACTACATTTGATAAATAAAAGTGAAATTTTTACATTAGTAGGAAAAAAACAATGGTAGTCAAAAGAGCCCCAGAACTGTTTGCTGTCCTACATTCTTCAAAATGTCTTCTTTGTGTTCAACAGAACAAAAAAAAGATAAAGTAATTTTTCCTACTATGGTATTCAATAGGTGTTGAGATCTGTTTGGTTATAAGCATTCTTCCAAATATCTGTCTGTGTTCATCAGAACAAAGAAATTTATACAGATTTGGAACAACTCGAAGATGAGTAAATGATGACAGAATTTTCATTTTTCGGTAAAGTAAAAATTGAAGATAAAAGCAAACAAAAAAACGTAAAAATGTATTTATGAAATGGAGTTTAATTTTGTATAATTTGCTTTATAATTTAGTGAATTATTTCCAAAAAGTACCTGTAACACATTTTTTTAAAACAGTGGCAACAGCAATCTATTAAAATAGATCAATAAATAAAAAGTTACATTTCTGATTGACGAAGATTAAAATGAACAAATCTTTTAAGAAGTATAAATCATTGTCCTGACAAAAAGTTATTGTTTGCCAACATGTACGCTTACGTTTTTATTAAATGTCAGTGCAGACAGTCGGTCTTAAAAATCAGAATTTTATTTGATGTGTGAACAAATGTCTCCTGTCTGTCAAATGTCATGCATTTATCTTCACCATTTCTTGTACCCCTCTCTCTGTATGTCCCTCAGCCTTCCGTCCCCACATCCTCATATCGCTCTCGTGGCCAGAATCTCATTAGATTCAGGGCCAGGACTGGCTTTGTTGATCCAAACTGTCAGGGCCTCTCTCTCACTCCATCTCTCCATCAACCTCTCCTAAGGGAGGTCTCAAACCTTATCAGTCCTCATTTTTTTCATTCCTTCCATCCGTACTCTTATGTTTGTCACAAAGATCTCTTGACCCCTGAGTTGAGTGACTTGGCCACGACAGCGGACAGCTGTCTGCTAAGACACCTGCCCTTTGGTGCTCTGTCTGCTTCTGTACGTGTCTGTGCACTGGCCTCTGGTTCATGTGTCTGTGCACTGGCCTCTGGTTCATTCGGCCGCACAGCCATCCATTCTTCTCAGGACTTCTCTATTTACGTAGCCTCTGGCTAGCTGGAGGAGCGGGGCGCGGGTTTATGACAGGCGGCTGTCAGTCAGGGGAGGGAGGGGGTGTTGGGGAAGCCGTCACGGGCTTTCAGGATCATATGCTGGGTGTCACCTTCTCTTTGCCCATGAGCAACACAAAACCTTCAGTCATAGGCCCGCAAACATACAAGTAGTTTTTAAAGAGCAGAGTTTTAAAGAGTTCCTGAGATCCTTCCTATCTGACAGTTACAATGTATCATGCATGCTACGCGAAAGTCATCGCCCAAGTCATCCCTTTAATGCCAACAGAATTGTTCATTGTTTGTTCATTTTATATTACTTAAAGGTGGCCATAGGCGTAATTTGCGGGTGGGACAGGTGGGACATGTCCCCACCACTTTTTTGAAGAAATTAAAAAATGTTTGCGTGGAAAACGCAGGATGCTCATCTTTCTCGCCATCTCCCGTTTCTTACACTTGTAAGATATATTTGCAGAAGACAAGAGAGCCGCGACTCCAGAAACGCGGCCATTATGAAATGCATGGATCATTCGCGTTCATGGCGCTTGCTTGTGCATCCAGTGTCCAAGCACAAAAACGCGTAAACCAATGAACAAGTGACAATTTTAGTCATTTATTTTTTATTTATTTTATTATCATTTTATTAATTTTAGTTTTTAAGTGTAATGAACCGCAACAGCCGAGTGACCTTCACCAAATGACAGTTTGGGAACCACACTGAGAGAACTGGAGTCGAAAAGCCGAAAGACGGACCGTCCACTTTATATGATAAATATTCCCAACGAGTTATTACAGAAACAATTTATTAAAGTATTGTTTTTGTCGTTATTGTCCCCACCAGTTTTCAAAACAAAATTACGCCACTGATGGTAGCTGACACAGGACAAAGATGTTGTCGTGTTTACACTTCTTTGTCCGTTCATCTTTATATTGCTTTAATGTACTGAAGCCAAGCACATTGAATTTAATATAGTGCTTTTCAGTCGTCTGGACTAAAACAGCACGCACACATATTGACTGGGTAAAGCATGTCTTGCTCTCAATACAGTCATTCTGAGCATCTCAGGGGACAGACAACATCCTTGCATGAAATGTCTGGGGACAGAGGGTCACCGCTGAATATCCATCTCACACTCCAGCAATCATGGCATCGATTTCACAGCCACCCTTTGGCCTTGAACACCGTCTCATGAGTACCATATACCCTATGCTTGCCTCTTACTGTATACAGGCTGTACAATAAAAGACCATAATATATAAATGGGCCATACTTGACAAGCATGGCTTACTCTTACCGATCGTCTTGGAGATGCTTGAAGATCATATTGTGAAGTGTGTGCGTGTGTGCGTGGGTTCAACAGCTGTGAATTCTGGGTCGGATTCCTCAGAGACTGAAGGGAGATGGAGATGCATAGCTGTCCACTCATGTTAGCAGTTGTGAGCTCCTAACTAGATAAATAAGTCAAGAGAAGGGAGGCTGACCTCATGTTAAATGTAAAAGGGCTAACAGATCAAGCCTCCATCGGCGAGTCTCTAGTTGAGGTGCACATTTGTTGACATCGGTAGAGGCACTGCTTGAAAAACAATGTATGCAGTATAAGAATGGATACAATTTTGCAGACTTGCACATGCAGAAAAGTTTATACAGGGCAGAATCATTTTCTTAATCATTTGTCTTGTTTGTCAGAAATATATTGAAAAATTAATTCTATTGGCACAGAAAAAAATGTTTTTGATATATTTTCAGAAAACAATGTTAAGATTTTTTTATATCTAAATATTTATGCATTTACTTATTTTTTGCAGTACATGCATAATTTGAAATGCAAATGAAAGTTTAATAAAACACTTTTGGCCCGCATTACTCGGGTATGTGCTAATTGTTAGCTCAGTGGGGTAAGGGAGAGTTGTGTTGTATGTGGTGTAGAGAGCTTCCAGTCTGAAGACCCCAGAGAGTGCCCTCCAACCTCCCTGTCAGCTACTGTTAGATCACACATCCATGGTCACAGACTGAGACAGTGAGCACACACTAACCCAAACACTGTCACAGACATACACATGCACGCACACACAACAGTCACTCAATATTGCAACCAAATGGACAATTCATAATGTTTTAGTGCTATTAAACTGGATAATAATGTCTGAAAGCACAAACTACCACTGCTGTAGCTGCATGCATGTTTAGACTGTACTGTGCTGTATTTCATAATGAAGAGTTAAACAGTTTAATAAGCCTACTATAATGTAATGCTATAATTAAGGTTTGATCATAAAAATAAAGGGTAAGCTAGAGTGACACTCTTTCTACAATATATACAGTAGTAGAGTTACAGTACAGTACCAAACCTGTTTTGTCCCTCTACATATTTAAATGACATCATCAATAATAGACTGCATCTATCATTGACAGTTCCACATGGACCAGGGGAAACATTTCAAGTATGTCCCAGTACACACACATTTTACAGGTTGATCTGTGATTTGCATTATTAATTTAAAGACGAATCTCATCAACCCAATTTGCCTCATTAGCTTCATCAATCGCTTTACATGGTAAGGTAAAGTTTTCCACATACCTTTTAAGGATTAACAATGTTTGCACTTATTTCATAACACTTCTTATTGCTTCTATAAAAGAAACAAAATAGGGAAAAAACACATACAGCAGTTCTCTCACCCAGAACTATCCACACTGCAATTCTAAGTAAAACTGTGTTCATCCAAATAAACAAATCTGGTCTGTATTTGTGCAAAAAAATCAATAAGCATTAAATGTCATGTTGTTGAATGCTCTTGAAAGAGACATGGCTTTATTAAATGATTTCTTCCAGCTGAAGGGCATCTGAGAAATACTACTGAGAAATACTACTAATGTTAAGGGTTTCTGATTCTGTTCCTAGGGGTCACTTTGAAGTCACTTATAATATTATTCACTGTCTATATACATACGTGTGTGTGTGTTTATATATATATATATATATATATATATATATCATAGGAACATAGGAAAGTAAACCTCACTGAGAATATGAAACAGTTCTACTATTAACCACTAGATGTCGATATAAGCTTCTCAAAGGCAAAACCTGCAAATCTGCACTTATTTGTTCTTTATTCTTTATAAAAACTCGAGTTTACTCATATTTATAGGAAAGTAATGGTATACTGTTAACCTTTGAAAATGTAAATGATTTAGTTTAAACCATATTGTGATAGTTAAATAAATTCTGTCATCATTCACTCACCCTCTTGTCATTTCAAATCTGTATTCTGCAGAACACAAAAGAGGATATTTTGAAGAATGTTGGTAACCGGCACACATTTATTTGCATTAGTTTTATATACAACAGAAGTAAATGGGTGCTGGCGCTGTTTAAAGACGAAGTTTAAAATGTGGTCCGCTTATCTTAAGCAAATAGATAACAAACATCACTTAGACTGAATGTGCTCATCATCGTTTAAAAAGAGTTTGCAGTTTTAAAATGGAGTTCAAATAGATTCATGAAATCATCAACATAAACACACTGTATGGTCTTCAACAAAAACGCGAGACGGTAAACTGGATTTACAAGGATTCTTAACTGTATTTTACCAACGTGTTGTCAAAAATCTGTTGGAATATATCACATGGACTACATTTCTCATCTGATATGCTTGATGCAAAGTACGTATTTTCACTTACTGTCTTATAAACAAAACGTAGAGAGAATGATTAAAGTCCCAGTGAAATAAAAAATTACAATTCTTATTTTTTTTATAAAATATTGCAGCATTTATAGTAAATAGCTTATCATTGTGGGTCATTTTCTTTTTAAAATTCATGTGCCCTCATAATCTTTAGTTAAAATCTGAAAATGCACTTCCGCCCTGAAATGACTACCCATCTCAAATGACGTAAATTAGACGGCTTGGCCGAGCATCTGTTAACTCCTCCCCTTCAACTGTCAGTCTGCTCCCAGTTTCATTAAAAAATGCAACAGCTGTTTTTATACATCCAATAAATTCGCAGTGAAAAACACAAGCCACAACCACTAATTTTCTCCTTTGAAATTCCTTTTCAATCAGAAATGTGTCAGAATACGGAAGTAAAAATGATCTCAACTTTCGATTCATGGGGACTTTAAAAATGTAAAAGGTAGCTTTTGCACATGATCTTTAGTAGGGCCTGTGTTTATCAGATTAATGGACAGCTGACAATACAGCAACTTTATGATATGTGCACGCGGCCCTTTACGCTTTTAGTTCGCTTTTAAATACAAAAAAATATTATTATTTACAACATCTGACTTTAAATAGCACACAATCGACATCATATATTGAATCAAATTGAAAACCCTCCATAATTTTCTAATTGCTCATTGTTTACTGTCACAACAACTGAATTAATAAAGTTGCTAAATATCCGCCGTCAAGCATTAATCATCCCATTCATCTATAAGTAGTGGACACAATGGGGATTTAGTTTATAAGTACTGTCAGTGTGTGGACAGAATGCTGATGTAGTTTATAAGTGCTGTCAGTGTGTAAGTTCACATTCTGCTATAAACAAATGACTTGAAATAAGGCATAAATGCGATTGAACCGGTTTCATCCATCGTTCACGCAAAGCGTCTGTCACGCAATGAGAACTCAAAAATCCAGTTGCAAGTGAAGCACAGTTTATTTACAACAATGGTGAAAGAAGTCAAGACAATGGAATAGATGGTGTCACGCAGGTGAGTATTTCTCAGATGCATGGGCACTGCGAGACACTGAACCAGTCCAACACCGAAGAGATATCCAGCGGCAGCTTGGTATTCCCCGCAAGGTAAGCAATTCCAGGCAGATCCTAAACAAGCTCGGCAGAGACACTAGAGGAACGACAAACTTACAAACAACGATCTGACAATAGGCACAGCAAACTCAAGACAGATATGGGTGGCAGAAAATGCACAACATGTGCCGCCGTGCTGATTAGCTCATCAGCACCCAGGTTTCCAGGATAACGCTAACAAGTGATAGACACAAGATGTGAACACAGGACACAGGAATGAACACACAGATCCGTGAACCGTGACAGTACCCCTCCCCCTAGGAGCGCCTCCTGGTGCTTCCAGGGGAACTTACATGCCGATTGTAATCATCAATAAGCGAATGATCCAATATGTCTCTAGCAGGAACCCAACTCCTCTCCTCCAGATAGTAACCTTCCCAGTCCACCAGGTACTGAAATCCGCGTCCCGTCCGCCTACAGTCCAGAATACGTTTTACCGAATAAGTGAGATCCCCATCTACGAGTCGCGGCGGTGGGGGAACTGGGGCAGGCAGATTAATGGTGGCAAAAAAAACTGGCTTTAATTTGAAAACATGGAATACGGGATGAATTCTCCTGTACGCTGGAGGAAGTTTGAGGCGGACTGCCACCGGACTAATCTTTTTGGTGACAGTAAATGGGCCAATGAATTTAGGAGCAAGCTTATTACAAATGGTACAGAGAGGAATGTTCTTGGATGAAAACCACACTTTTTGACCAACGATGTAGACAGGAGACTTAGACCGGTGGCGATCGGCTTGGGCCTTGGTGTGTGACCTCACCTAGAGGATAGACTCTCTAGCCTTGCTCCAGGTGTGGTTGCATCTCTGGACAAAGGCGTGGGCAGAGGGGCTGGTAACCTAAACTAGCCTCAAATGGAGAGAGGCCTGTAGATGACACTGGTAATGAATTGTGCGCGTACTCCACAACCGACAGTTGCTGACTCCAAGAGGATGGGCTCTGAGACACCAAACACAGCAACATGCGTTCTAAATCTTAGTTAGCCCTCTCCGTCTGACCGTTACTCTGGGGATGAAACCCAGAAGAAATACTAACTGTAGCCCCCAACAAACGACAAAATTCCTTCCAGAATTTGGAAATAAACTGAGGCACCCTGTCAGAAACCACGTCCACCGGGAGGCCATGAATACGGAAGACGTGATCAATGACAGCGACCGCTGTCTCTCTGGCTGAGGGTAATTTGGGCAGATGAACAAAATGAGTTACCTTCGAGAACCGGTCCACCAGGGTTAAAAACCACCATGTGCCCTTGGAGGGCGGGAGTCCCGTAGCGAAATCTAGCGAAATATGGGACCAGGATCTCGAAGGAACTGACAGCGTTTGAAGGAGTCCAGCAGGGGGTCTATTGGAAGTCTTAGACAGATCGAGCAGGCCAAAGGTTGCCACCAGAACCGTTGTTTAATGAGAAAGATGGTTCGACTAACCCCTGGATGACAAGCTATCTTGGAACAATAAAAGGACGAACAGTCGTCCCCAAAGCGAGGAGATGGGGAGAACGGGAGTCTCAATCCACCTGGGGGAATTCCTCCGAACAGCCAGCCAGATGGAGAACCGGTTTCGCCAAGACAGCAATCTGAGTGGACAGGGGAACACCAAGCAGGGTGCAAAGAGCTCTGGAGCCTGGACAGACAAGAACGATTAAATACTTCGACAAGACTAGATTAAACAACAAGACTGGATAAGTTCTAGACAAGAAGTCAATGGGTTAGCCACACTAATGGACTGACACAGAACAAAGGAACACAGGGAATTAAATAGCATGAGAAGAGATGGCGGGAATGGAAACCGGTGTGACAATTAGCGGGAGTGAACGAGAGGGGCGGGGAACACACACGAGGACTCCGAGCACATGGAGAGCTGTCAAAACAACCCCCCATGTGCTCTGCAAACTCCAACACAAACACCAACAAACAAGACAAGCAGGTGATCAGACCCGGGACCCAACATGGTTCAGGTAAGCAACGTGGTTTGAAAAGTGACATAAGATATGAAATATACAATAAGAAAAACCAACATAACACCCTACAGTCTCCCGTCTGACAGCCTATTTTGTAAACAACATCAAGATAATAATGAATCTGCTTTCGAGTCAAATAAATAATGAATAAATACATTTATTAAGCATTTATAACATGTGAGTTAAAAATGGCTCACTATTTGGCCTTTTTATTTATGCAGTTATAACTGCTTTATAATGCATTTGTAAATAACGTATTAATCATTAATGAACACATTAATAAATGCTTTATGAAGGGAACCTTAATGTAACGTGTTACCGTAATGATAATATAACAATTATTTCACAATAGTGAAATTCTTGGGTACTATAGTATTTAGTATTTTTTAACCTTACTATAGTAAATATTAAAGTATACTATAGTGTTTATTACAGTTTATAAATTTAGTACAAGTAAATTATTGTTTTCATCTGGTTCAAATTAAGCGGACTTTTATTTCGGCGGGTCGTTGCGAAGACACTTTAGTGTGTGCTTGAGGCAGCTTCACTCAAACAGTCGGTGCGTTCCAAACGGGATATATATCGCCCTCCGAAGGGCTCTTTGGGACTATTCTTCTGCTAGTTTGCTGACAATTCTGGAATATTGGTGAAATACATGCTATTTTCGCAGTGTATAAAACATACAGTATGCTTCAAATGGTTATTCATATATGTAAATATGTACTAATTTAACAACAAGTCAAGGAAATTAAAAAATCATATCTGTCACAGCAGATATTCTTCTCCCATCCGCCATGTTGATTGTGTAAGGCTCGCCCATCTCAGGAATTTGGATATCAAAATTATTTCCCAACTTACCCATGTGAAAAAAAAAGAGATTGGCGGGCCTTACACAATCAACATGGCGGATGGGAGAAGAATATCTGCTGTGACATATTATTTTTTAGTTTTTCCGCAATTGTCTTGTCATTAAATTAGTACATATTTACATATATGAATAACCATTTGAAGCATACTGTATGTTTTATAGACAGCAAAAATAGCATGTATTTCACCAATATTCCAGAATAGTCAGCAAGCTTGACTAGTAAAACTACACAGCAGGATGTACAGTTGAAAGCTATGACCATATAACATTTTCCCAAGACACACGCAAGCATGAATCTGGCGTCCTCCATTCTTTCCGACAACAAAGCACCAGAACACAACCAGCTCGGAATCATGACATCAGAAGTGGGAATTATCAAGTTTCCTAGAGCACGTGAAGGCAGCATTATTTCCCCATCTTCCCAGTGGGAAACGCAACATCAGAGGGCGTTTCTGTGCAATTTTTTAAATAAAAAAAATTAATAGTTTTAATTAAAACTGAAAGACAAAAAACATTAAACTGACAGTAAAACCAAAGAAGTATCAAATTAAATTCACATTTTGATTCACATTTAAATATTCCTTTACCTAAAGTAACCTGTCGCTCTGGAACCATCTAGCTGTTCCAGAAAAAAAAGCTTTAACATGCAAATGCGGTGTGTTTTTTACTAACCAAATACGTGATTAACTTATTAAAATAAAGCATGATAAATTTAGTTTACTCAAGAAAGCTAAGCATACGAAAACACATCAATAATTTTGTAAATGTGATGACACAAATATTACATATTATCATGGGCAAACGAAATACAGTGGATAGCAGTGCATTAAAGCTGAGACTCACATGAACACTACATTTTCATGACT